>NC_139979.1:690000-777500 GCF_963993115.1 Abramis brama | reverse complement strand
CCATCAGACAGACCAAACCACAAACACAATCAACAAGAGAAATCTCATCAAACAAAGGGTCTAAACACGCGTGCATGTGAGGAGCGACACACACACACACACACAGGTGAAGAGAGAGAGAGTCGCGAGAGACAGTGATTTCAGCTGTTCGGACTATCCCAGCTTCTAATGTTCACATCAAGTTATGAAAACATTTGAATGTTCAAAATGTTCTGGTTTTTAACATTAAGGGAAAAGTGAACGTTAAGGGAACATTCCATAATTCTTCAAACATTATGGGAACGTTACTTTTGAATGTTTCAAAATATGAAAACTATTGAAACTCATCGTTCGTGGAAGTTTTTTTCTGACATGTTTTAGTTGGATGTTCGTCTAACATTGTATAAATGTGACTAGGCTACTTGTTTCAGAACGTTCAATAGTGCCATTATTCAGCTGAGTTCAGTGTTGATTCGATTTAGTTTAAAAATAGTGTAATTCATATTGTATCAGAATTCTTCAAACATTATGGGAACGTTACTTTTGAATGTTCTTAAAAGATTAATCAAAAACATTATTTATACATCGTTCATGGAAGTTTGTTTTCTGAAATGTTTTAGTTGGACGTTCATCTAACGTTTTTTAAATGTTACTTGTTTCAGAGCGTTTAGAGAACATTCAAATGTAACATTCCCATAATGTGTGAAGAATGATGAAATGGAATGTTTCCATGTTCCCCAATTTTACAAAGTTTATCAAGTATTTATTGACTTCAGTTCCAGAGGTAAAGTAGTTCTACACACTCCTAGAAAAAAAGGTTTGTTAGGGTTCTATAGAACTATAGAGTTCTTGACTAGATTTTCACACTTAAAACTGTTTATGCCAAAAAGGTTCTAGGAGAAATGATTGCATAATACTTTCATGTTTAACAGGTTACTTAAAATTGTTCTAGTGATGAAGTATGTTTAAGAGCAGTTTCATTCATAAAATTAAATTTAAAAATGAATTAAAACAAAATGAACAAACATGATTCCATAATGGAAACCCCTGAAACTCTGTAAAAAATAAAGGTTCTAAAAGCTGGTTTTCTCAGCGATGCCGTAGAAGATTTTTTTTTTTTTTTTTTGTCTGAAGAACTTTTAAATAATCCAAAGAACATTGTTCTACTATAAGGAATAATTTGAGCAATGGAAAGATTCCATGGATGTTAAAGGTTTCTTCATGGAACCATTGATGCCAGTAAAGAACCTCTATAGTTTTCTTCCCAGACAGCAACACACACTCTAACACACACTAAAACAACCCAATTTGGGTTCTTTTCAACCCAAGAGCTGGGTAAATGTAGGACAGAACACATGCTGGGTTGATTTAACCCATCATACTGGCTTGATTCATTTTTACTATTAGCTTTTTTAAATTATTTTACTTCATACATGAATTAATGTTAACTTAAATCCTCTAAACTTTTTTTTAAAAATACTCCACACAACCACTGGTTTGCATGATAATTACTTTATTTTTGATCATATTTTACAGTATAACATATTTTATATCATTTTTAATACATATTGCCAACATTTAAGCTTGTTTAACAAATATTAGAAGTAAAAATTAAACATTTTGAAGAACTTCATATATCTGACCCAGGATCTGGGTTACACAAAAACTACTCTCTAAAAAATGCTGGGTCAAATATGGACAAATCCAGCCGTTGGGTTCACTTTTTAAATTACATTTTTAACCCAACGTTTGGATTTGTCCAAAATTGGGTTAAAACAACCCAGCATTTTTAGAGTGTACCCAAACACTGAAAAGATAACCCAAAAAACTGACCCAAAAGGCTCAACCCAGGATTTGGGTAGAAAAAAGAACAAGATTTTTAGAGTGTGGAATCCAGTCCACATTAACCAGATCTGGGCCGGATCTGGGCCGACACTAGAACACATGTAGAATGAGCACACATTAGGAGTGCTTCACATTAGTTATGTTTCCTCATTAATCTTTAGGAGTCTACACTCAAAAAAAAAAAAAGCTGGGTTGTTTTACCAATTTTGGGTCAAATAGAGACAAACCCAAATGTTGGGTAAAAAATGTGATTTAAAAATGTAACCCAACGGCTGGGTTTGTCCATAGCTATTTGACCCAAAGTTGGGTTGAAATAAGAAAGAGTGTAGAATAGCATGTCTTCTAACATGTTACACGACTGATTGAACATCCTCACCGTGTGTGTTTTCACCGTGTGTGTTTTCGACCGTGTGTGAAGCCTAATTAGCACAGGCTCACCTGGACTCTGTTTGGACGGATCCGCGACCCCTGCCAGAGGCTGTGCACCTTTGTGTTTATTTACTCCATCTGACACCGATGGAGAGTTTAATATCATCCCGTCAGAGGTTTGCCAAAGCCGGGATGCGACCCACCGCTCCAATATTCCCCGGCAGCAGCAGGCCGTCGTGATCCTGGCAGAGGAAGGTTAGCAAAGTTAAAACCTCTTATACTACGGCTCGCTGACCGGCCAACCGCAGCGGGAGGCTCTGTGTCCCACAAACTACTGTTAAAGGGACAGAAGAGGAGATCCGTCAATATCAGACCATCCTAGCATGCCATCCTAGCAAACATCCCAGCAAGCAATTTTGCATTTAAAAGACGTCTAATAGCCGTCCAAGCACAGCCCAGACGTCTAAAACAAGGCAAAATTTGGGCTCTCAGGGAGAATTTAATAGACGTCTAAACCAGAGCCCAAGAATAGACTAGCTAGGGTTTAGACGTCTATTACATTTGTAGACGTCAGGGCTGTGCTTGGACGGATATTAGACGTCTTTTAAACGCAAGATTGCTTGCTGGGATCCTTTCTTTCTTTCTTTCTTCTGTGGTGGGGTTTACATTAAAAGCGTTTCGCTGGCTAGTGGTTGATATTTCTTGAACTGTCTCAAATTTAAGATTTTTTTGGAATGGAAAAACGAACGCATTTTTTATAGATAATAAAAAGTGCTTTCAACAAAGACTGGGAAAAAATGATTAGATTCCCCATGTAGTCAATAATCACATACCTTAAAACTCATCTTTGATCTCCAAAATGACATATTTAAATGTTTTTTCCTTTTAAAAAACAGAATGTAACTCGACACCCTTGCCTCATTTAGTATGCGAGGTTCTATGAATATGCAAATGAGCCCCGCCTCCACTCACTCACTCAGCTCAGAGATCCACTGGTTGACGATCACACGTTGATCTGATTGGTTACAAGGTAGTTTGTGACGTCAGGGCTGCGTTCAGCCCCTACAAAACGTTGCACAACGTTTTTTAAGCAGAAACGGTGATGCGTTGAACACACTGTTCTGATGACGCAAGAGTTGCAACTATGGCAGCTGAGAAGGCCATTCTTTGTGTTCTTTGTGAAGAATTTTCGGAGCCTGATGAAGTCGGTATAAATATGTGTTTAATACTACAAAATATGCCCGATGTTACAGTTACTGCACTTGCCGCCCAGAACAAAAGAGAACATCCCAATCGAGTGAAGGGATTGCTGAAACTGAAATGGAAGCACACATCTTACCTAATTCAGACTAAAACACATCTATTTAGCCTCACATACTGACTTTATTTGTAGTTCATACTGTTTTTTCTGTATCCCTGTATTTTCTTTCTCATTTTTAGGAAAAGCACTTAATTGCCATTGTTTATTTCTATACCAAATGTCATACACTTGCAATGAAGCTAAAAATATAAACAACTACATCATTATGTTGATAACCTATATTTTTACAATAAAACTTACGACAAACATGTCTTCTAATATCCTCAGTTGTTGTGTATACCGAGCTGCATGAACACATTTGTAAATTACTTTCCTTGAACCCATTGTGCGAGTTCACTTTAATACCGCGTGCTTTATATACATGTTGCTGCTGATTGGACGGCAGTTCTGACACACCCACCAAACAAGAGAAAACGCATCTCTAACCCCGTTGCACACCGGTGCACGCCGCTTCCAGGAAACATGACGGTCAACCCGGAAACCGTAGCAAAACGTTGCGCACCGTTTTTGAGACTGTCTTTGGTTCACTGCAGTTTTAAGGAGAAAATACTCAGCAATGGAGTCGACTTATGAATTTACACATGGTTTGTCTTAAAGCGTATTAAAAACACCACATAGACACATAAACAACATTAAAAACTGGATTTTCACCACAGGGAGTGGTTAACAAACAGTATATAGCATATAAGGACAATCTCAAACAGTAATTGATGAAATGACTGACCCCAGTGTTCTACACATACACACACACACACACATCAATTATGAAACAAGTTCAGTTCAGCTATAAGCAGCTTTTACTTTTAGTCAGTTTTTGTCAGCTTTTCTTGCACCTCAAAACGTAATTTTTTCATGGCTCAAAAGGCTCATTCTGTCTCATCTCTTTTCTTTGCTGTGATTAACAAGTCAAGCAACAGGCCGAAAGCATTATTTGACACAATAAACAAGCTCTCCAAACCTCCATCTCATGATGCTCTAGCTTCAGACGAGCTTTGCTGTTCTTTCTTGAATTATAAACTGGAAAAGACAGATGCCGTCCACCGGTGTTTCTCTGGTGAGGTCGCTGAGTTTAGTTTGGGCCTAGTCTTTTCTCTGACTAATCCATCTTTATCAATGAGTTCATCTTGAAATCCAATTCTTCATCTTGTTGAGTTGCTCTACTTCTCTCCTGAAACTCTGCACTTATTTATCCCCTCATAAATGCATCTCTTTCCTCTACTTCATTCTTGACCCATCAGTTCTATCTAATTATGTCTATTTCAAATCTACCATTTATTGCCACTGTTGCCTCCCAGTTTGTCTAGCTACAAATAAAATCTCTTTGATATCTTTCAGTCTGGTTTTTGCCTACTTCATAGTACTGGAACTGCCCTTTGATTCTGTCTGTCATGATTTACTCATTTCCCGCCTCTCAGATTTCCATTGTTGTTCTTTCTTGGTTTTCCTCTTATCTCTCTGATAGACACTTTTACATTTCAGTGCAGGATTTTCGATCTCCGACTGTCCTCCCGAACCCAGACATGTGCAATCCACGTGTACCAGATGTGGGCCGAATCTGGTCCGACACTATGTTCCCAGCATGCAATAGCCGTCATTTCTCCGTCTAGTTTAACGACAGACCCGATTTAGTCCGATTATGAGTAACACACTTCTAGCCGAAATAACCCTGAATTTGGTTACATGTCGTTTTTGCCAAAATAACTTGCGAGATGAAAGATATTCCATCATGTAAGCAAACAGTGATTACAAGGTGTTTGGTTTCATTTCTTCACTCATTTCATTTCTTTGTTATCTAATTGATGACTATTCTTGGGCGATGATTTAGACGTATTTGCCTTGTTTTAGCCTATAGACTTCTAGGCTGTGTTTGGACGCCTATTAGACGTCTTTTAAATGCAAAATTGCTGTCTGGGAAGCAAGGTGTTCCCCAGGGATCCGTACTTGGTCCATTATTATTCCTCATCCTCATCATACCTCAGATTTTACATTGATCTTTCAATTCTATGCTGATGAAATCTAAATCTACATTATCTGTACTCAAATTGATAACTTTTCTACTTGTGTGAATGAAACGAAAGAATGGCTCAACTTTCTTTAAACTAAACATGGAATGAAAACATCTTTTTTTCCCACTTACATCATATTTCCCAGCACTGTCCCTTCATTAGCATCAAAGATGCCGAAACAGTCTGCTGTGCTTTTGTCTCATCGCGTCTTGACTTCTGTAATGCTCTGCTATAGCTATAGCCAGACTGCAATATATATTCAAAAATCTGCTATAAGAAAACTCACCCACATCTACCGTACGGTGTCTATCGTATCAGGTGCAAAACAACACTGCTCACTTCTAAATCTTTACTCTCGAATGACATGAGATGGAGAGTAAATCATGACAGAATTACGGGTAAACTATAACGGATGAGGGCAGGACAGAACGAGTGTTTGGGAAACCTGTTGGAAAACAATCATTTTTGCAATAAAAAATAAAGTGCTTTTTTAGACAATAAGAATATAACAAACAAGTATTTTAGAGAAGCATGTGATTGGCTAAGCTTGTTTCTACCAATAAAAAATGTAAATTACAAAAATGTAAATCTTACAGTTCTGACTTTATTTCTTGCAGTTGCATATAACTCACAACTCTCTCTTTTTTTTCTATGAATTGAGTTATAAACTCGAAATTATGAAAGGTTATTTATTTCTCGCAATTCTTACTATTTCTTGCAATTCCAAATTTATACACTGTTTTGTTCATTCAAAAACATTTGACAAATCAATTGGATAAAAGGTAAAATAAGTTTACGTTTAAGTTTATTAAAAGCAAAAAAATATGAATAAAATAATGAGATATAATTGTGAGAAAAAAATCAGAATTGTGAGATGAAAAGTCATAATAAACGTCACCTTTCTTATTTTTTATTCCATGGCAGAAACAAGCTTCTATTGTCACGAAGTTGTCTTGTTGAAACAGAAACCTGAGAGTTTGGGAAACAATCATTATTTTTGCCTTTATTATGTGGAGCAGAAATTACACACTGCAATATGGTTTACTTCTACAGCTTTCTCTGCATATAAAGCCATGATCAGATCAGATGAGTTCAAGTTTACTTGTATAACGGTTTTCACAATACATAGCCTATTGTTTCAAAGCAGCTTTACAGAAAATGTCTGTGAATCACCTCGAGATGATTGTGTGTTAAAGTATGGCATGTGATAAACAGCTAAAATATAATTAAAAATAAAACATGGCAGTGATACACAGCTAAAATATAATTCAATTCAATTCACATTTATTTGTATAGCACTTTTCACAAAACACATAATTTCAAAGCAGCTTTACAGAAAATGCATGAGTCCACATTAGTTTACAGTGATCTGATATCAGAGGAAACTGTCTAAGTTATGTATTTCAGAAATGTACATATACAAAATCACAGTTAGCGAAAAATGTATTAATTTAAACAATGTAACAATTAAAGGCAGAAACAATGAGCTCATTGAAGTAATGAATATCATTAATGATAATGACATTTAGAAAAATGTAGCATTGGTGCGTGTTGATTCATATAATACATTATGTGCTTAGTTAACTAGATGTATTCATGTAAGCAGACACAATGAACATGTGATTACAACTTGTGTTTGTAATGATCACAATAATCAGATATTCAGATAATGCATGATCAGAAACGCAGCGTCAGGACTGATGGATGTAAAAATAAATGGTCGTTCGCTGCACGCTGGCCGTTCATGACCAGACTCACGGTGATATGATAACATGCCCTATAAAGAGGAGCAGCTTTTGTTGATCTCGGCGTCCCGGTGGTGTCAAGATGCATTTCCTCTGAACCAAGTGAGGAGCTTCCACAGTGCTGCAATCTGGGCTCGCAAAACCCTTTGACACCGCAGTTTTAATTAAAATTACATTATGAGTAATCAAGCAGAAGACTGGGAGGGGAGGAGGGA
Source organism: Abramis brama (assembly GCF_963993115.1). Lineage (NCBI taxonomy): Eukaryota > Metazoa > Chordata > Actinopteri > Cypriniformes > Leuciscidae > Abramis > Abramis brama. The sequence goes on along the minus strand of NC_139979.1, from coordinate 770,020 downwards.
TGGCTGGAGGCAAAAGCTTGGGGTGAACCTCATCTCTACCAACATGCAATGGACTAAAGCCATGCCAAACTCACCAAAGATGTGCGACACAAGGAGCTGGACCTTGGTTCATGTTTAAGCGTTGAGATAAGAGGGAAATGCACATCCTCTGAGGTTTTCATTGATGTTTGCTAATGAAATGCATAGTGAAATTATAATGAAAAGCAATAAAACGGGTGAAAAAATCCCATGCATATTAAAGGATCTTAAGATCAGGATCTAGAGATCAGAAAACACCTAGAAATCAAGTCAGCTTTATTTCTATAGCGCTTTATACAGATTGATTCAAAGCAGCTTTACAGTAATAAACGGGAAAATAACAGAATCAAATATAGTTGCAATTAAGCACATAAAGGCATGATTTATGCAAGCATGGCCGCCGGCTTCAGATAAACTGCAACAAAGAGTAGCATTCTAGATTATTCTAGTCAAAATGGTCTTCAAAGAAAGCAAGTTTGACCGAATATGGCATAATTATCATTGTTCTCGGTGTGACTCAAGAAATCTATCAAGACCAGTTTCATTAAAACAAGCAAAATGGATCAAAAAGCTATTAGCATATTTTAAAGCTATACGCTATCATGAATTTTGATCAGAATGTGGTGATGTCTTTCATGGCATTGTGCCAATGACACGTACAGTGTTTCGTAATGATTCTTTATGCGCTCATAAAATACAGCATTTTACAACAAAATTCTAAATGGCTGTTACCAAATATTGGGAGTTATTCGACTCGATGTGCTGCACTGGATCAATAGAGACCAATTTTATTATTTTTGGCCAAACCGTACAGAGGTTATAAGCAAAAATAGCTATTAAATAATAGTATCAAAAACGTAGGATTGTTGTGAGCGAAGGAATCAGAGGGAAAAATGATTTTGTTTCAAGCCCTTATGGTTCATATACAGTATGTGAGTGCAACTTTGGCCAGTTGGTGGCGCTAGAGGGATTGATGTTTGGACTGTCCTCTATCTGTGTGCCAAATTTCACAACTTTTAACAATACGGTTCTACGGGCGGCCATAGACTCAAGAGCGGAAGAAGAAATCTAACAGACGGCCCATAATGATGCAAACCTCATCAAAATATTGAACAGATAAACACAATATACTGTAAAGCAAATCTCAGCTGCTTTAATTGTTTGCATCATTGCAAAATGTATCTAATCTGATAAGTGTGACTATAAAGCATGAACATATTGAGATATTATAAACACTAACATCATGATTTTCTGTAAAGCTGCTTAGAAACAATGTGAAAGTGCTAAAAAACCCTGAGACTAATAAGCAGTTGTTCAGAGCTCTTGTGGCCAGTGTTTTCCTTCTGTCTTTGTTTCAGTGTTTTTAGCCTAAGTGAACTTTGGAGCCGATCTTCGCAGGTCGAGTCCGATCACACGATCAGGTGTGTTAGATCCACTGTGACACGATTCAACATCAAACCGCACATAAAGACGACATCGTCTGAAGCCTCCAGTGCTTTCACACTCGCTCCCGAAGGCCTGAGACTCGACACTCGCTCCCGAAGGCCTGAGACTCGACACTCGCTCCCGAAGGCCTCTCGCTTTACAAACCCTCACAACAATCCCTGCTTTCAGGAAAACTCTAATATCTAGTGGAATATCTGTGTCCAGGAAAACTGCACCTGTCGTTGCCTTTATCTCCTTCTTTGTTTTATGTGTCATAAAAGGTAAAAAGCTATTAACGTGAAAAAGCAGTAACACTTTATAATGCATTAAGTAACAAATGAGGAATATATTTTTATAGCATTTAATAACCTTTGTTAATGTTATGTTCATGTTAGTTCACGGTGCATTAACTAATGTTGACAGATTTTGATATTAAAAATGTATTAGTAAATGTTGAGATTAATAAATGCTGTAGAAGTATTGTTCATGTTAACTAAATAGTTAAGTTAACACTTTAACCAATGAAACCTTATTGTAAAGTGTTACTGAATGTTTTTGTTTCAAGAATGATGTCACTTTAAATATTGTAATAATTGTGAATATACAGTATGTCAACATTACCATATAAAACAGCAGAAATAGCAAATAATTTAGGTGAGATTGAAAAACTGTAACACTTTACAACAAGGTTTCCATTTGTTAACACTAGTTAACTACATTAGTTCAAATGATTCAGATTTGCAAGTATGTTGTCTTTTGAATATCAAATGCTAAAACCAAATAATGAGCATAAAACATAAAAGTGTTTTAGTAAAGCATGCTCTTGTTCAGAACTGAAATAGAAATGACAGAAATGTTAATATGACATCCATTTTCTCCCAAAAATGTCAAAAAGACACAAAGACTCCTGGGTTTGTGCTTGAGGCCACTCACCGAAATAATTATGAGCTCCATAAAAGCCCGTCCGTAAAAAAGTGGCAGAAGCCACCAGGAGAAAAGGATCGAACAAAATTACTTTCTCTGCCTCTGCTTTATGTGCTTTAATAAGAGCCGGCGTCAGATGGCCTTCTTCAGCAGGAGCCCGAGCTCGTCCATTCAGACGCTGTGTTTTCTGTATTCATTAAGAGAGAAAGATCTGCTCTCGGCTCCACACATCACAGTTTCCCTTCATTACATGCTGGAGCTCACATGTGTTAAAAGAAGAGGAAGAGGAGGAAGAGCGCGGCGCTTTGAATGGGATCGTGCACACGAGACAGACGCTCTCAGAATCCATTCTGCTCTGGGCTCTTATACAGTTCTTTATGTATTTCTCTCTCCTCAGAGAGGTTAATTACTGCGCGGAGAAGTTTGGACCCGCTGAGCAGAAACGCTTCGGTCCGACAGACAAAGGTCCGCGCAGAACACAAGACACGCGGCTCTAATGACGCTCGTGGGGTGGAAAAGCATTTGCTTTCATGTTTTGGTCAAATGTGCTTGATGATGTTTAGATGACAGCGGAAAGAAACAAAAACATGTTCCCATTAAGTTGTTTATGAATGTTCTCTGAAGGTGCCATTTTTTATGTTTGTTATTAAAAAATTAAAAAGTTCAATTTTAAGGTTTTCGCATTTTAGCATTTCGCAAATATACATTTTTGAATGTTTTCTAAATATCTGAAACTAGTAAGTAGTAACTACTGAATTAGTAACATCCAACGAAAAACGTTTTGCAAACATTAAACGTTACTTTTAAAATGTTACTTTTGAACATTCTGAAACAAGTAGTTACATTAAAAATTTTGCAAACATTAAACGTTACTTTTAAAATGTTACTTTTGAACGATCTGAAACAAGTAGTTACATTTAAAAATGTTGCAGACATTGAACGTTACTTTTTAAACGTTACTTTTGAATGTTCTGAATCAAGTAGTTACATTTAAAAATGTCGCAAACTTTGAATGTTACTTTTGAAACATTACTTTTGAACAAAAATGTTGGACGAATGTCCAACTGAAATATTTCATGATCCATGTATAAATAATGTTTTTGTGCAAACGTTTTGAGAATGCTATTAAAGACCAGATAAATTTGAACAAACAAAAAGTACAAAATATTGCATTACTAATTACTTTCTAAATACCATATCAACCTTGACCAGCTGAACAATACAAGTTAATGTTAGTTAATACATTATCTAATGTTAACTAGTGGAACCTTATTGTAAAGTGTAACCAAATAATAATGAATGATGTTCATGTCATTCCAAACCTGTATAACTTACATTTTTACATTTAAGTCCACAGGAAAAAATAACATCCTAGGGGTTTGGAGTGAGAATAATATGTTGTTTTTTTGGTGAAATGTTCCTGTAAAGCTCTGTTTTCCTCTTTAATCTCAGGCTTAAGGCCTTGTTTCTCTCTTCACTGCCTCTTTCTATCGCTCAGGGTTTTGCCAGGCAGTTTAACGTAAGTGAATCCAGTGGTTTTGACAGACCTGAGCACACACAGAAACAGAAGCGTTGAATCTGCCTCGAGGACGACCACCAGGACCTTACACACATCTGTAAGAAAGCAGAGAAGATGGAAAGCATGTTTTCTCAAAATAAAAACTCTCTTCATTCATTAGATTTGCATTAAAAGATACAAATAAAAACATATTTATCGTTATTTTAACATAAAATTTAATGACAAAACAGATCTAAAACATCTGACATCTTTACACAACACAAACCGATGCTTCTCGTTCACTATTAAACCGATTCATATCTCACCAACGAACAGGGAACATTCTGGCAAAATTATGAACAAATGTTCTTACAGTAACATTCATAGAACGTTCATTCAGAGTTATCTCGTCTTTAATAATGTTCTCAAAACCTTAGCACAAAAACATTATTATTATTTATGTTTTCATGACATAGAGTTGTTTATGCTCTGTTTGTCTACCTTTAAGGATTAAAATCTTCATTGAAATATAAAAGCAAAAAGGTCATCATGCGTTACAGTGATTTTACCATAGTAAATCTGCAATACCTGTGATTTAAACAAGCATTGTTTAGCTGGAAAAATTAAAGGTGATCAAAAGTGTGTTTCAGTATTCTTCCATAACTGTGTAAATCAAGGAAAAATAATAATGCATTCTGAAATGATTAGACAAGCAGTCGCAGACAGACTATACAAATGACTGAACTTTTGATGAAGTGAAGATGATACCGTAAGATTGTCATTATAGGAGAAACTGATGTACTAGTCACGCTTGATATTTGATTCATGATGCATTTCTGTGCTGCACATACAGAAAGCGGATTAATTACCTCTGGCTTAAGTTTGTGAAGATAAAGAGCTTACAAAATACCTCTGGGAAAGTGATTAACCACAGAAACAATAAATCAATCAATGCCTCAAATGAAGCTCAACTACATTCAGTGTGCTGGAATGCTAATAAATCAACGAACTTGCGCTAAATTGTTTTTCACGAAGTGACGAGACTCCCGCCGGATTTGTGGAAATTGCCCCGCCCCTTTTTACAGTCGCGTGTTTTGAATGAAACATTAGTGCACTTACTGAATCCTGCACAATATAACCCATATGCTGTGTATTATCTTCTGGAATTATATGACAAATTATGCAACAAAGGTTTCAAATATTAGCTACACTGTGTCGCTACACATTCACATTTCGTAGCGAAGATTGTCGCCATTTCTTTCTTTTTTTTTTCTTTCAGATTTTCTTTCAGTCCTGCACGAACGAACGCAGTTCAATTGGAAACTGAAACTCCAATACAGGATGGGACAATATCCATATAATATAGATATACTTTGATGTTACAAATGCATGTGAAAATACTGCTGTGGGGAAAAAAGTGCACAATCCTAAATGTTGTAGAAGCTTAAAGCACTTCAAACTAACGCCCTCCTGCCAGATGCATGTGCTGTTTAATGCATTTGAAAGCATCCAAACTGCAATATCTAACACACAGCATGTAAGCGTCCCAATGTGTAAACAATATGATTTACGCACTAAATCCAGCATAAACTCTGGCGTATTTTTAAACGCTCAAGACAGATGTTTTCGCGTGATATTTGCGCTGAAGTCGAGAAATACCCAACCTTTGACGCTCTCGGCCGTTCTCAACGCTTTCTCCGTTCCGCGGTCAATCCCACAACGCACCGCGCGAGCCTGAAGCTCAACTTAACATCGCTCTGCTCCGCGCGAGTAGACACGCACTATAACTATATTCATTTATGCAGCGAATTTTTGCGGGAAGAAATCCAGTCATTCCAACAGAAATCTGTTGGGGAGTTTCAGACGACAACGTTGATTTGCTCAGGTTCATATGGAAGCTTGTTTCTGCCACAGAACAAAACATTTGAAAATATAAATGCGACTTTTTATCTCACAATTGCGAGAAAGAAAATCTGAATTGCGTGATATAAAGTCGCAATTGTGTGTTATAAAGTCAGAAATGCGAGTTTGATCTCACAATTCTGACTTTTTGTCTCGCAATTCAGAGTTTTTTATCTTGCAATTCTGACTTCATAACACGCAATTGCAAGTTTATGTCTCGCAATTCCCGACATCTTTTCTCAGAATTGCGTGATATAAAGTCTCAATTGCGAGTTATAAAGTCCAAAAAAAAAGACTGACTTTTTTCCTCAGAATAGCAAGTTTATAACTCGCAATTGCGACTTTATATCACGCAATTCTGAGAAAAAAGTCAGAATTACAAGATAAAAAGTCACAATTACCTTTTTTATTTTTTATTCTGTGGCGGAAACAAACTTCCAACATTATCTCACAATTTTTCCCCACAATTACAATTTTATATCTCACAGTTTGGATTTTTTTTTTTTTGTTCAGAAACAAGCTTCCATACTAACATTAAATTAGTCGTTAGACATTGTTAGAAAGTCGCACGAGTATTTCCATTTTGCATAAAGGCTTGTCCTGACAGCAAGCTAGTCACATGACCTCAGACGGTGTTTACAGTGTCGTCCAGTTCATCATCTTGAGAAATAAAACTTAACTTTTCATCAGTTTCTTTAATCAGTCTGGTGAAAAGAAAGACATGCCAAAGAATCTCAGCTCTGTCCTGAACATCCTAAATGTTTGCTCTCGTAAACAACACGTCATTTGTTCTGAGGCTGCTGGTCAGGAGTGCATCATAAATAGGCTATCTCATCCTACAAGAGTCCATATTTAATTAGACAAAGCATCTGGGAATACGCATATAAAAAATGGGAAATGATCCCTCTTACATAAGTCAATTAGTATCTTTAACAGCATTGTTATATTCTTTACAAGTGGATGTATTCATTCGTTTGCTTTAGAGGGGCGTCATGTACAAAATGATGCTAACAGGATCTAATTAGCAGATGCAAATGAGGAAAGCCGGAGTATTCGCAGAGAAGCAGAAGAGAGGCTCGGTGGGAAAGCTGGAACGGTTCGGATTACCAACGGCCCCCACGCTGGGGACCAAATGTGATGGTCCGCTCCTGCTGTTGTTCTTTACATGAGACAGGAGCAGACCATAAATATAGACGTGGGGGGCGAAAAGGGAGGGTCAAAAAGGGGCTTGACCTTCTGGCGTCCAAATACTCACCCAATTTTATATCCGTCAGTCTGTCGATTTCTCATCGCGGTCTGGAAGCGTTCATCCCTGTCTCGACCGTGTTTCTCAGTTGCTGTTAGTTGGTGGGGAAAATGATGCAACCAAACTGCTAAAGAAAAGATAGAGGCTTGAAAAACAAACCGAATTGCATTTTAAGCATCATATTGCGGTGTATCTGGCAGCGCTCGGACCTTCTGCTCTCGCAAAACGCCTCTGCCAAGACATTGGTGCCGAGGTCACGGGCTCTTTCCCCCCGCATGGAAACTACAGGGAAGAGTGGCATCGTGACAGAAAGGACCCTTTAGACGTGTCAAAAAGAAAGCGCAGGGGAAGCGAGTATTTGAGCAAACTCCCCACTGTCTGCTGCCCTTAACGCTCTGGCAGCGAGTTCAGCAAGTGCTCTGCGATATAGTGAACGTTCATGCATTTGGCAGACGCTTTTGTCAGAAGATACTTAGGCCTACATTGCATTCAATATACACTTGATCAGTTCATGCATTCGCTGGGAATCGAACCCAGAATGACTGAAGATTTTAAGTATCAAAATGATGGTTATGAACAATATATTTTACAGCAATTATTAACCTTTGCTAATGTTAGTTCACAGTGCATTAATGTTAAGGGATACATTAATGCACTGTGACTAAACACATAATATACACTAAATAGACTAAACACATGATATGCATGTATGTGCACGCCGTCACAGCTTTCACAGATTCACGTTTTTTTAATTTTATGCGGAGATGATCACGTTTTTCAAAACTTTTCAAAACTTGCACCTTGGATCCTGTTTCAAAGTTTGTGTTCTCGAGCTTCAAACACTGTTGTCGACGGCCAGAACGCATTCAAAGTTTTCTGTGAGAACGGTGTGTTAGCGGCCCCATAGTTAATATCTACTGATCTTTACAACGGAAGTGAATCGATCAAAACTAACTTTATCTGGACAATAACTTTATTCTAGATCTGCTGTAAAGCCTAAACAATCTGTTACTGTAATCTCCTATTATCACTGTAAAGCTGCTGTGAAACAGTCTATATTGTTAAAGCGCTGTATAAATGAAGGAGACTTGACTTGACTTCAGCATAATCTGCCAAGTGTCGTTTTTAAAAAGAGATCAAACTCAGTCTGTTGCTCTAAAGCACTGAAGATTTACCAGTTTAAGTTGAAAATTTTAAAAGTCAATGCTCAAAAAGTGAATGAATGGATTTTAAATACAGCGTAAATATAGGCTAATTTAGTAGTACCATAAAATCCCCTGAAAATACAAAATATTAAATAAAAAACATTATCGAACTAAAACATAGTACATTAATTTCATTGAAATAAAAAATATTTTAAATATATAAATAAATATAATACATTTAAATAATAAAGTATTGTTAAAAGCGCTGAGGTGTGAAGGCCTAGACAAGCGTCCCGGTGTAAAGGGTAAACCTTCATGACGAAGTGTTGCTGGGGCTGATCTCAGATCCACTCATACGTGCCTGTGTTTCTCATAGCAGAAACATCTGTGGGAGTGCAGTGGCTTTTCTCTGCGAACCACCAAGAACATATCGGCGTGCACAAGCGGAACAATCGTTAACAAATCACGACAGGAGTGACGAGGCAGAGTTGAATCTGAAAGCAGAGTTTGACACCTCCCACCATCTGAGAGTCCAGGCCTCCAGAGATTTCCCCTGATCATTTACTGCAGAATCAAGATGTAAATAGAGGAAACCAGGGTTTCACAGGCTGATGTCACCGCAGAGACTTCTAGCTGATGTTTAGGACGTTTGGAAATGCCAGTTTTCAAACACTTGTCAAGTCAAGTCACTTTTATTTATACAGCGCTTTTAACAATACTGAGTGTTTCAGAGCAGCTTTACAGAGATAACAGGAAAATAATGCAACAAAGTTTGTTTATAATAGCGTCACAGTCCAGCTTGAGTAAGTTCAGTGATGGTTCATTTCTGTTGTAAAAAAGTTATTAATTTAGTTCATCATGTTTTACTCTAAAACTGTGAGAAAATCAAAGCCATAAATCTAAACAAGTTGTCTTCCAAATGTGAGGTTGATATCTCAGTAAATGATCTTTCAGTGAGATGTTGTTCGGCTGCAGTTCCAAACGCTTCCACTAGAGGAAACTCGTCTCATTCATTTCCAATGCGTCATTTTTGAACACGAACAATAAACGTGTGACTTCGACGTTTTTCGAATCATGTCTATGCTTTATTTTTGCATTCACACAGCAAGAGCAAAAAGCTTTGTTTTGCACCATTCTCATGAAGTAAAAAAATAAAATAAAAAATATCTGTCGATCCTGCCTCGAGTCGTCACTCCTGTTGTGATTTGTGAACGATTGTTTCGCTTGTGCATATCGATATTTTTACTCCCACAGACTTGTGAAAAGTATTGAATGTAAAACTGACGTGAGTTTTCCAAATATGAGTTTAACCACACCATGGCATGTTTTCTCTGCCTCCTGGGAACTTAGAAGAAAACACGAGAGAAACCTCACACACGTGTAAAACGATCAGATTGAGGTCTGCAATCAGATGCCAGGTGTGTCTCGACACACACAGCTGTGTGTGTGTGTGTGTGTGTGTGTGTGTGTGTTCAAAGTCTTCTGTGAGCATTTAGTGGAAACGAACCCACAGACGCTGGTCAACACCTGAGAAATCAACCCGTGTGTCTGACAGCAGGAGAGGAGACAGTCTGGCCTGACACACACACACACACACACACACACACACACACACACACACACACTCTCTCTCTCACACACGCGCGTACATACAAACAGACATACACACACAAACACACACACACTCACACTTTCTCTCACACAAGCGTACATGCAAACAGACATACACACACAAACACACTCACACTCTCTCTCTCACACACGCGTACATGCAAACAGACATACACACATGCAAACACACACACACACATACACACTCTCTTACACACACGCAAACATACACACTCACATGCAAACACAGATATACAAACAAACACACACAAACTATAGCTCATTTTCTTTAAACTCTACACACAAAACAAAAAACACACACAAGATGCAAAACATTACACAAGTCTTGCAAAAAGCAAACACTTCATTCAAACTATCTGAACTCTTCTATAAATGGTGATTTTGTAGCCTGGATGCCAGCCGAACTTAGCCCCGCCCACAACATTTTTAGGTCGGGAAGTTCTGACTAGAATCTGAGTATGACGACGTCAGGCTATTGTTTTTGTGCAATAACCCACAAACAAACCATGAAATGATCAGCCACACACACACACACACCAAACTACACACAGATGAGAAACATGTGAAACACTCGTGTCTCGTGTCTTTTACGTGTTCAGTACAGAGTTTGTCACACCTACACGTATGTTTACAAATATGCTGTAAATACAGCATGAGCTCAAATACACTGTAAATACACTGTAAATACAGCATGAGCTCAAATACACTGTAAATACACTGTAAATACAGCATGAGCTCAAATACACTGTAAATACACTGTAAATACAGCATGAGCTCAAATACACTGTAAATACACTGTAAATACACTGTAAATACAGCATGAGCTCAAATACACTGTAAATACACTGTAAATACAGCATGAGCTCAAATACACTGTAAATACACTGTAAATACACTGTAAATACAGCATGAGCTCAAATACACTGTAAATACACTGTAAATACAGCATGAGCTCAAATACACTGTAAATACACTGTAAATACAGCATGAGCTCAAATACACTGTAAATACACTGTAAATACAGCATGAGCTCAAATACACTGTAAATACACTGTAAATACAGCATGAGCTCAAATACACTGTAAATACAGCATGAGCTCAAATACACTGTAAATACACTGTAAATACACTGTAAATACAGCATGAGCTCAAATACACTGTAAATACACTGTAAATACACTGTAAATACAGCATGAGCTCAAATACACTGTAAATACAGCATGAGCTCAAATATCAATTTCAGTGTGTAAGCAATTTTAATAAACTGTAATAGAAGTAGTAATATGTAAGTTTATGTTTAGCATGCATCACCTGTTCAGTCATTTTGACTCATTGTTTCCAGAAATCCTACCTCTTTCTCTCATGTGGAGGCGTTTCACCGCACAACTGAAGAAACCTCAAGAAATACTTCCATATAAACATTACAAATGTGTTACAAAGGTAAATCTGTCCATCTTAGAAACGTGAAACTGTCTTATTCATGTGATCAGTAATATCTTCAGGAGCGGATGGATTTATGACAGGACAAACTCAGATAGATAATTCACACTTCATGATAAGGACAATCTCCACTTTTTGCTTGCAATTGCTTGAGATGAAAACAGAAACTGAGTCATTTTAGTTTTACGGATAAAATCTGCATTTTTGCTTTCTAGTCAAATTATTAAGAGAATACAAGAGAAACTTTTTTGATATGCTGTAAAAATAATGTTATGTCAACAGGCCACATATATAACAAAGACGCTCGGCTGTTCATATTCAGTCTCTGAAACAGTAAACCCAGCGGGTCTGATGGACTCAGGGTTAAAACTGCTTTTATTAGCAATTACAGTGTTTTCAACTGCTTACACACATTTTCAAAACTTTGCCTCTTTTTTTTCCAAAACTTTACACATAAATCCAAGAACTGCACACACACAAAATGCAAAATGCCTCACACATATCTTGCAAAATGAAGCACTGCACTTGCCTTACGTTGCAAACACCGATGGATATATCATCTACACACACTTATTCAAAACCTAAAGTACAAGATTGAAAGCAATCGGCAGAGAGATGTAGAAAAATTCACGGTAAACACGAAAGCAAGAAACTTTTTTTTTTTTTACTGTAAGCATTTGTGCTTGTTACTATTACACAGTCCGAAAAACCTATAACTCGACCTTTGACCTGTTTAGGCCTATTCTAAAGCCATGATTGGCTGGTGTTCAGTAAAGCAATGAGTGTTAAAACACTTGTGAGGAGTGTGTGTGTGTGTGTGTGTGTGTGTGTGTGTGAGAGAGGCTCTGATGAATGTGGTGTTTTGATAGGATTCTGTTTGAAAAAGGAAATCAAGATACTTCATGATAGATTTGTGTGAGTTACGTAGAGAATTGTGTGTTGTGGTTTGCAAAAAGTGTTTTATGAAATTGAAAACTCAGTCAAAGGCTGAGAATCAGTGTATGGTTTTGCAGATTTGTGTGGTTCTGGTGTTTGAATGTCAGGTTTCAGAAATTGTGTGACAAGTGAGATTTTGTGTGCAAAGCAGTTGAAAAAAACCTGTAAATGTCAGTGGAAATATGATGATTAATAAGCCATCAAAGTAAATGAGTTTGTGCCATAAACACAAGTCTCAATATTTCCTTTATATAAAATGCTCAAAATAATAATGTGCAAACAGAAGGCCAAGCATTACTGACTTGAGATTTGCTCTTTTATAGATGTGAGTCGTCGTGATGTTTCTCGTTGAATCACAGGACTATAATATCGAACATCTAAAGAACTTCAAACCATTTTCTGTAGAATCCGGTTTGTTCAGAATGAACTTTGGCACAAAAAGTGCTTTGCTTTAATTGCTCTCTGGAAGGAGTGACTTGATTTAGTGTAACACTCCTGTGTGGTTGTCAGCCGCACGAAACCAGATTCACCTCAAACTTTCTAGCCGTAAATAGTGCCAGAAAAATCTTAATTGTGAAAACAGTTGCATTTTGTAATTCTCATTTCTGGACTATAAGTTGCATTGCAGCTCAGTTAATGTAGGCAAACGCTTCAAATATATCATTACTTCTGACTTCATGTACAGTACGGCTGTTCCTGACCGGGACAAATGAGATACAAGCTGATCCGGGGCATGTTGTCACACACACACACTCTTAAAATAAATCTCAGCTCTACGCCATGAGAACTGTTTCTGGTTCTCAGTGAACCTTTCGTGATCAGTTCTGAAAAGAAACATGTTTTTGTAGTGTGAACCGATGCCAGTAAAGCGGAACCGATGCCAGTAAAGAAGCTTTATTTTTAAAAGAGTGTGTGTTTGTGGCATAAGTCCTCACAATGAAGACCATTAAAAGCCTGTTATAGACTTAAATTTGGCAGGACTTAAACAATTATGAAACACAAGCAAACCACCAAACATGTGAAAAATCTAAATATCGACACATGTTTCACCCAAGAGATTAGTAATTAATAAACTGAGTGATGAATCTACAACACATGTGACAACTTGCCCCGAAAATACTCAAAGACAAGAATGATGTAAAACAAATATAATGCATGTCGATGTGGTTATTATGAGATTACTTCATACTCGTAAAATATGGTGATATTAAAATGTTTTTCGAGAATAAAACTACAAAAAATTGTCATTTAAAGCAGCTTTAGATGTTTGAAATCAACACTGCTGGAGAAAACAGGTTTAAAACCTCATGTTGCTGAAACAGCGTGTGTAGAATAGAGTAAATAGAGTAAAAGAAGAGGATGAAGTATCAGCAGGAGGCGCTATAGAGCAGCATCAATAAATCCCGCATCATCATCACAGGTGCTTCAGTCAGTCTTTCATTCATCAGTCGTTCAGTGTGTTTTACCTTCATTCTGCTTCAGACTCTCACTCTCTCTTTATCGCTCTCAATCTGAACACAAGCGCGATTTCGACCTCAATCTGTGGACAATGAAGATGAAACTGGTGAGTTATTCATCATAGTGATGATTCATATTATTACATCTATGCAAGAAGCTTCATTGTGTTTTCTTTCTTATCTTTGATTGTCAATCAACTTTAACCTCTCCGATAGACAAGTGTGCATTTACCACCAGAGAAGAAGATACAAGTAACAGATGATTAACTAGTTATTAACACTGCACACTGAACCCAGACAGTCGCCGTTTAAACCTCGTTCAACATATACGAAAAATAAAACTTATAAATATAAGAATTAGAAAACGTTCTCGTTTTACACACTGAAACAATCTTTGCAACGTTTTGGATGTTAGTTTAGCTACATATGCTTAGAAAAAAACCCTAATAAGAACAAATTTGAAATTGTCTCGCAAAACACACACACACACACACACACACAAAAACCCCACAAATGACAGTAACGCGTAATTTAAAAAAAACAATTGCCTACAAAGTTGTCTTCCAGACTGTTTATGTATCATGTTTATTATAAGACTTAATTTTTAAATATTAATAAACGCAGCTATAGGCCTAAACTATTTTTGTTCAATCATTAAAGGAAGAATTAATGCTGAAAAACGAAAACATGGAGTTTATGTTCGCATGACACTAATAAAGTCTAGATTGGCAATGAATTTTAACATCAACATTTAATTTTATGCGTAATGAAGGAACGTTTTAATTGAATCACTGTTTTCTATCGTTTGTTGCTTTTTAAATATATTTTTGAGCTTATGATATGGAGGAGCTATTGTCTGAAATAAAATATAAAGACTAGATTGATAGGGACATTTTCCCCCAGTCATCTCAACGGCACAAAGTGTCCGAATCAACATGAACTCCCCCTAAAGTTTAATCATTTGTGATTACAAACTCTTTATTATTTGTTCTTCAATTAAGTCCAACATCTGCGGAGATTTGAACTGGAGAATAGGCTAACATGAACAGAAATATAAAGCGAAGACTATGACGAGCACATCAGCATATGTAATTAAAATGCTGTTAAATAATTTATTTATAAATGCAATTAAATGAAACCGTTTAGCTGCACATATTAGAAAAAAGAAAAAAAAGTGATAGGGTTATTTGGAAAATATGAAATTAAAGCTATAGCCTATTTTACGAACGAATATGGCACATAAACGTCGCGAGTTAAATAAAGTGCAATTAATTTGATAGCAAAAGTACGATGAAAACAAATTAACGTTCAATAACATTAAATCATTTTATTTTACGACTTTAAATAGCAAAAAGTTTCGATTTGTTTTAATGGAGCGGCGACTGAAATGCACAATCGTTTTAAACCAAAGCGATCAAAATAGAAATAATGTGCAGCTGTTGAACGTTTATAATAATGAACATTTATTGACATCTACACATTAATTCTCAGTGATGCCGAGGCGCGCGACAGTAACTGCCGGAGATCGAATTATCAGACGTCAGGATTCGGATCTAGAGTTCGGGTGGAGTGTGTCGGATCATGCCCGGGGAAGGGTCCGGTTCTGCGCTGGACGACGGGAAGGATTCACCGATCATTTGTGAAGATGAACTGACGAGCCGGTACATACTCGACGGGATCGGGTCCAATCGATACTTCATGATGGGCGCGACGCAGCAAACGCAGGAAAGTTCGAGTCCGTGTCCGTTGTTCCCGTACACGGGCCAGACCGGAGGAGTATACGCCGGTTCCGATGGATCGCGGTACGCGTCGCTGCACTACGGCTCCGTGATCCCTCCCGCGGGCTTCTGTCCGTCTCTGTGTGCTGGACGCGGGGAGTTCGGCACGGGGTATCAGTTCGGACACGCTTCTGGAAACTCCTACGGCTCGTATCAAGGGTCCGGGATCGGGTCCATGGCTCGAGCTCAGGTGTATCTGTGCAACCGGCCGCTGTGGCTCAAGTTCCACCGGCACCAAACAGAGATGATCATCACCAAACAGGGCAGGTGAGAGAAGGGTACAGTCTTAAAAAAAAATAAAGGTGCTTTTATTGCCATCGGGGGTTCAATAAAACATTTGCATTCTTTACATTATTAAAATGTTCTTCACACTAAGAAAAAACATCCAAGCAAGCAATTTTGCGTTTAAAAGACGTCTAATAGGAGTCCAAACACAGCCCTGAAGTCTAAGGCAACATTTGGGCTGTCAGTGAAAATTAAATAGACGTCTAACCAAAGCCCAAGAATATGTTATAGGATACACAGAATATGTCAAAGACATGAAACTAAACACCTTGTAATCAGTCTTGACTTTGCTTACATGGTGGAATATCCTTCATCTCGCAAGTTATTTGGGCCAAAACGACATAACCAAATTCAAGGTTATTTTGGCTAGAAGTGTGTTATTCATAATCGGACTAAATCGGGTCTGTAGTTAAACTAGACGGAGAAATGACGGCTATTCTTTTCAGAACTCACTGAAGGTTCTTTGTGGAACCAGAAACGGTCCTAATATTTCATCGCTGCTTTAGGAAACCCCCTTTTGGAATCATTCATTTTAAGCGTGAATTAATCAAATAGGCTAGCTCTATTTAAACATGTTTTGTTAGGCCATATAAACGCTTTAAATTGTATAGGCCAAGGCAAAATCACAACAACAGATTTTAAAATCAGTTTTAAACAGTCAAATAACGAAAATAATGTTTCAAATGTGTTTGCAAATAGTTTAGTATTTTTATCTGGCTCGATCGATCACGGTTAGCGAACACGTGTTACTATAGCATTATTGATAATTATAGTAATTGCACGTTATAGTTAACGTGTTACTATAGCAACAGTAAGTAGAGTCATTAATATTATTTATAGATTTTTATATAATAGCCTATATCTCAAAAAGTAGGCTAGTTTTATTATTTATTTAATAATTTTTAAACTACAGGTACCAAATAGGGGCTCAAAAAGACAATTCAGGTCGAATTAAAAAAAATATATATAGCCTAATTAAAAGTGGTCGTCAAAATGGAAGTTTCATTATATTTGCATTTATTTTATCCAGTGCGATTTAAAAATGAGGTAAAGCATTCACAGAGCCAACAATCACAATGCCAGGTTGATTAGACAACTAGATGAAACCAGCTAGAGAGGAACTGTATTATTATTGTGTATTTGTGAAAGCATTTGGTTTGAGAGTGGTGTGTGGTTAAAGTTCTTTGAAAGCTATAGTCTTATCTTTAATCCGCAATTTTGATAATAAATTCAGAATATAGCTGAATAATCATTTGTGTTTTAAATCCCTGCACAGGCGGATGTTTCCATTTCTCAGTTTCAATATTACCGGCCTGAGCCTGACGACGCATTATAACGTGTTCGTGGAGATTGTTTTAGCGGATCCGAATCACTGGAGATTCCAGGGCGGGAAATGGGTCACGTGCGGGAAAGCCGACAATAATATGCAAGGTATGGCAGAAACCAAGTTAATACGGGCTGTTATTATTATTATTAATGATAATAATAATAATATGCTGTTGTATTTTATTGTTTTAGGGAATAAGATTTACGTCCACCCCGAATCGCCGAATACAGGCGCTCATTGGATGAGACAAGAAATATCTTTCGGTAAACTGAAACTAACAAACAACAAGGGAGCAAATACCAACACTTCACAGGTAAATAATGCACATTCATTTTATGCGTAGAACATTTAGCTACTTATGCTTAAACCATTTCTGTTGTGCTTTTTGGGCCTGTTTTAGTACTCAAATGAAATAAATAAAAGCACATAGGCTATTGCTTTTGACATTGACTGTAAGAACAAGTAATATTAAATATGGTTGAATGTGATTTTATCCTGGAACAACATTCCAATCAACCACTCAGATCTGAGGGACAAGTTTATAGTTTATGCCAAGTCTAGGTGCTTCTACATCAGTGTTATTCATCATTTCCCTCTGGGTTTTGGGATAAGTTATGGGTAGAGTTAGAGATTTTCAGTCAGGAATGTTGTTCCAGAATCCAGATTGAACATTTTACTTGGCAAAATCACCATTAAATGATGTGCGTTTAATAGTCTCATTTGTGTCTCCAACTCAGATGATTGTCCTCCAGTCTCTACACAAGTACCAGCCGAGGCTTCACATCGTTGAAGTGTCAGACGACGGGATTGAAAACACGGGACGAGACTCTAAGACTCAGATCTTCACCTTCCCGGAGAACCAGTTCATTGCGGTTACAGCTTATCAGAATACTGATGTACAGACTTTCTTTCTGAGCATGAATAACCCTCTGGTGCTCTTCGCGTGTTCATTTTTTTATTTCAATGAAAGTAATGTACTATATTGTAGTTCGAAAATGTTTTTTATTTGATATTTTGTATTTTTAGGGGATTTTATGGTACCAAATTATATTTATGCTGTATTTAAAATCCATTTATTCACTTTTTGAGCATTCTTTTCAAAGACGACACTTGGCAGATTATTGCTGAAGTGAAAAAAGTTTTAAAAAGTTACAGAGTTTTACGTTTATTGTTAGGAAAAATGTGCAAAAATACTATTTTCAATTTTAAATGAAATATATATTTTAAAATGTACTTAACATGTACATTTACACATGTACATGTACAAATATATTTAACATGTTTCACTCTAAAACTGTGAGAAAATCAAAGCCATAAATCTAAACAAGTTGTGTTCCAGATGTGAGGTTGATATCTCAGTAAATGATCTTTCAGTGAGATGTTGTTCGGCTGCAGTTCCAGACGCTTCCACTAGAGGAAACTCGTCTCATTCATTTCCAATGCGCTCACCTGTTCGAATCATATCCATGATTTTTTTTGCGTGTGTGTGTTTACATAGCAAGTGTCAAAACATTTACCAAGTTTCGTACCATTCCGATCAAGAAAAAAAGTAAAAACAAAAAGACAAAAAACAAAAAGTTACGTTTTTCGGTCTAAAATGATAGAAGAGCACCAGATGCATGAAACAACCCGGTCACACTGAATGCGTCTCTATAGCACGCAATGTGTTTTTACATGCAAATGATACGCATGGGAGGTTTAGTAGGGGTGTGGGGTGTGTGTGTATTACACGCAATAAAGTGCGTATCATATGCACGTAAAAACTAATTTTCGCGTATAAATTGCACGATAAACACAATACGTGCTATTATAGACCCGCATTTTCATGAGCTCAGGCTGGGACTACACACACTCAGTTATTAACACTCACTTCTGTGTCGTTCCTCTAGATCACTCAACTCAAGATCGACCACAATCCTTTCGCGAAAGGCTTCAGAGATAATTATGATTCGTGAGTATGATGAGCATCACTGAGGTTTCCCCGCATTTATTCTCGGTTGATACTAACATGCATTGGATTTTCAGGATGTACACGCTTGCGGAGCGTGAAAGACTGACGCCTTCGCCAACGCACTCGACGCGCGCGCAACAGATCGTGCCAAGCGCGCGCTACACCATGCAACCTTTCCTGCAGGATCAACTCAACAACCGGTTATACAGCAGCGAACAGACCAGTGGCAGTAAACTGGAGCTCACGGCGTACGAGGGAGATTATTCCAGTTCTTTGTTACCCTACAGCTTCAAGTCTTTACCTCTCCAGAGCGCGCACTCGCTCGGGTACTATCCTGAAGGCGCGTTCGCGTCCGTGACCGCGGGATGGGGCACGAGAGGCTCGTACCCGAGGAAAGTGCCCTGGTCTCCCAGACCGAGTCCCACAGATGAGCACATCATAATGCCTGACAAAGACAAAGCTCAGGAGGAAAGCACTGTGAGCGCATTCGCTCAGAACTGGATGGAGAGCAACGCATCATCTCTGAAGCCTTCAGACTCTGTGGAGCCCAGCGTTTACTCGGTCGTGTGCAAGAGGAGGCGGCTTTCCCACGCAGAGTCCGGGACTGGGAACTCTCCCAAGTGTGAGGAAGACTCGGACAACTTTCAGAAGGACTCTTCATCCTCCTCTAAAGCGATCGGCTATTACGCGTTCTATGCCGGCAGCTAGAGGAATGCAAAGCTCCTGCACTCTTAAAAATAAAGGTTCCGAACGGGCGTTTTAGAACTGAAGAACCATTTTTGATTCCGAAAAGAACTTTTCTTTGAGAAGATTCCATGGAATGTTCTTCGTGGAACCATCGATGCCAATTTATTTTTGAGAGTGATTGTTTGTTTGAATTTATCAATTTGGTTCTTTTGTAATATATTTAAACCTCACCCTAATGCATTTGTTTCTGTGCACGTTCCTAGTAAGATATGTCATTTTGAAAATGCTGTTATGTGTAGCTATTAAACGACTGCTGTTTTGGATTGGTTGGGATATTCTTAAAAATATTTTATTTTTTTAATAAACACTCTTAAAAATAAAGGTTCATTACATTGAATTGATGGTTCTGTGAAGAACCTTTAACATCCATGGAATCTTTTCATCGCATGAAAGGTTCTTTATAGTGGAACTATGTTCTTTGGATTAATAAAATATTCTTTACACTAAAAAATAATAAAAATGGTGCTTTTAAGAACTGATCACTGAAAGGTTCTTTGGGGAACCAGAAACTGTTCTTCTGCGGAAAAAAACTTTATTTCTAAGAGTGTACAGAATTAATTGAATAATTTAGACATGATATGGGTGTGAAAGAAATATCCAGAAATTTAACAAAAGAGCTTTGAAAACTGGTTTTCACAGCTGTAAAATACGTCAAATTAATAAATCCAAATGCAAAAAATATGCAGAAAATCAATAACTCAAATCAATAACTCTGAATGGTCTCACTGAATCAGTAAAAATGAATAAACCATAGAATAGAATGTGTTTAGTAAATAAGGGAAATGTAAAATTAAACCTCATATATGGTGGGTTATTACAAGAATCCAGAAATAAACTCAACATTAAAGTTCTACAAATAGAGATGATATATTGCACACTAAATGTTGAGGACACTGTCCTCTAGTGGTGAAGCCGGAGGGAAATCTGAGCAATTTGGTTTGATTATGTCAAATGAAATGGTTCATTGATTAGTAACTATCATTCACAGAAAAAACAGTGAAATATTATTCAAATGTAAATCATCAGTTTTCTATGTGAATATATAGTAAAGTGTAATTTATTCCTGTGATCAAAGCTGAATGTTCAGCATCATTACTCCAGTCTTCAGTGTCACATGATCCTTCAGAAATCACTCTAATATGAGGATTTGATGATCAAGAAACATTTATGATTATTATCAGTGTTGAAAACTGTTTTTTGTTGAAACTGTGATATATTTTTATTTTTCAGGATTCTTTGATGAATATAAAGTTCAAAAGAACAGCGTTTATTTGATATAGAATCTTTTGTAACATTATAAATTTCTTTGTCATTTTTAATCAGTTGAATTCATCCTTGCTGAATAAAGAGTATGAATTCATTACCTTATTTTATACAATTTAGAATTTATACATTTATAATAAAGTATTAATTTGTTTTGTTTTTTAATCTTACTAATCCCAATCTTTTGAATGGTAGTGTATGACAGTTTCCACATATTTTTGTAAAACATATGAAGCAGCTGAACAGTTTCCAACACTGATAATAATCATAAATGTTTCTTGAGCATCAAATCATCATATTAGAGTGATTTCTGAAGGATCATGTGACACTGAAGACTGGAGTAATGATGCTGAAAATTCAGCTTTGATCACAGGAATAAATTACACTTTACTATATATTCACATTTTACATTTTAACATTTTACAATATTACTGTTTTTACTGTATTTTTTTTGTCTTAATTATTTCAAACTTTTGTCTGCGAGTGTGAGATGCTGTGAGACGGCAAATAAACAAAATCCCTAAAGAATAAACACACTGCCTCTTCCAAAAATCACTTTATTAAAATATGCAAAGTTTTCACCCGAAGGTCTTCATTGCATATTTTAATAAATAGATTTTGTGTGTTTATTCTTTAGTGAAGTGCTTTCTCTGGTCGCGCACCTGCCTAAAGTTTCTGGATCTGCGCATACTACTACTACTACTTCAACAACTAACAAAATCAACAACAACAACAATAATAATAATAATAAATGAACTTTATATAGCACCTTTAAAATGGTTTACACAGCTGACATATATATATATATGTACATAAACATTCAAATGCATTAAAAAGAAAACAAACAAAAAAAACCTTAAATAGTTAGATTGCACAGAAGAAGAAGATGTATGAGACTGAGGGAAAGTCCTGGAGAGCAGAAGCTCCTCCACACACTCAGTTCAGTGTGTGTGAATGAGTTTCTCGGACACACACACACTCGGACAGCTGTTTTCAGTTGTGCAAGTACAGCTCCTAAAAATACTGAAATCTCAAAAACAACCCATAAATCGTGTCATAAACATCCTCAAATAATGGCAAAAAAAAAAAAAAATTATAAATAATTCTACACAAATCGTGTCATAAACATCCTAAAATAATGCCAAAAAACTAAAAAAAATTAGAAATAATTCTACACAAATCATGTCATAGACATCCTCAAATAATGCCAAAAACTAAAAGAATATTAGAAATAATTCTACACAAATCGTGTCATAAACATCCTAAAATAATGCCAAAAAACTAAAAAAATATTAGAAATAATTCTACACAAATTGTGTTATAAACATTCTAAAATAATGCCAAAAACTAAAAAAAAATATTATAAAATAATTCTAATGTGCAAAGTTTCTGATAGCAAGTCTTCCAGAAAGTTCTGTACACTGTGGAACGACTGATGGAGATGTACACTACTGAGGGCCCTCGACTGAGCTCTGGGAGCCGATCACACACAGGCACTGAAGCTCTACTTTAGAGCATAGATGTATCTGGAAGACATTACTGGTCTTAGACTTGGATGGATTTTCTGTTGCGATGCAGTTCATCTATCCATCTCCTCTTGTCCCATCTCGCAGCAGAAGCTCTAGAGAGCGTCGAGCGTCGCTCGTCCTGCAAAAACACAAACAGTCATTTTCTCATCACACACACACTGCAGCATCAGCTCTTTTCTCTCAGTGTCTGAAACGCTTCGTTTGAAGATTCAGTCTCTCTAAACCCCGCCTCTCGGAGAGCTGCTCTGCTCTGATTGGTCAGATGGCTCAGTCTGCTGTGATTGGTCAGAAAGCAAACGCTCATTATCATGTCTGAATCTCAGCTCTTGACACACAGTGATAAGAACAGTAACGATGGCGTAGGTTTTACCAATAGACTGTAAATAAATATGTTCGTAGTGTGTGTGACGTCACCCGTAGTGTTTCTGAAGGGCATTTTCGAAGCCCAAAGTGGGCGGAGCCGGCGGTCGCCATCTTGGCCGCGTCACTCCCGGATAAACGAAAATGTGCAGCGAGGCGGATTAGCTGAGGTGACGTGACGCTAACACACAGCAGACAAACGGCTAGTAGTGACATCAGCGGAAATCCACCTGTCACTCAAGTGGCCACGCCCTTAATTATGCAGAACTTTAAGGCTTAATATAATTTAAACGGATAATTAGTTATAAAAAAAAAACACCCCCTCACAGTCGTCATGAAGGGCAACATTAGTTATACTTTTTGCACCAGACTGTAAACGTTTTTTTTTCTGCTGTAAAGTTGGCCATTTTAACATGGGGGTTTATGGGTAATGACCCTCTTCTGCTCTAGTGGCCAGTGGATGAACTGCAGTTTAATCACTTCAGTGCTGGAGTTTAAGAGAGAGAACGGAAGGTGTCTGCTTGGTTTTACTGTATCAATCTCGTCAGAGTGGATTTGCTCTGGCAGAAAGCGAGAGCCTCGACCCTCACC
Source organism: Abramis brama (assembly GCF_963993115.1). Classification (NCBI taxonomy): domain Eukaryota; kingdom Metazoa; phylum Chordata; class Actinopteri; order Cypriniformes; family Leuciscidae; genus Abramis; species Abramis brama. The sequence continues at coordinate 746,566 of NC_139979.1, read as the reverse complement.
TCATAGGCCGGCGGATCTGAAGACGGGAGCGGACTGTAGTAGGACGGGGGTGATGATGCGGGACGCTGGTCGATGACATCACTGACCACATCAGGCGATGCTGAGCTCATGTGGATCACCATCAGACGCTTCCTCTGCAGAGGCACAGAAGATAAACACATAAACCAACATAAGATTAAATGAACTCAATTTGATTAAGATAGAATTTAATTAAAACAAAAAATTTAATATTAATAATAAAATTGTATTTTATGCATTAGATTAATTAACTTAATTAACTGTAATATTAATTAAACAGATTAATAGATTCAAATAAAAATACATTAATAAATAAAAATAATTGAATAAAATCTTGATTTAAATAAATAAAATAGGAAAAGCAGTGTAAAATCAAAAATAAGATTAATTAAATTTGATTTAGGAAAAAATAATGTAACATTTATTTAAATACAATTATATTTTTATGTCAGATTAAAATAAATTGATTATTTAAATAAAATAATATAAAATACAACTTGATTTAATAAATAAAAATAAGAAAAGCAGTGTAAAAATGTGAAAATAAATAAATAAGATTAAACTAAGTATTATTAAGATCACAATTAAGATAAATAATTTAATAATTATTTAAACTTTAAATAAAAAAATGTAATACATTAGATTAAAACTTATTAAAATAAAAATAATAAAAAATGTAAATAGAAAATAAATACAATCAATAAATGTAAATTAATAAAACTTTTTTGAAATAAAAGAAAAGTAGTGTAAAAATGTAATAATAAATTAATAAATACATTTTATTGAAATAAATTGATTAAAATAAAATGAAAATTAATTTAAATGAATACATTTTATAAAAAATAATATGAATATATTCATATGAATGAATAAAACATCTAACAGTGCAGTACAACAGTGAGTATAAAAAAACAAGGATGTAATGTAAATATTTTACACATTTGTAATACTAACTTCTCACATTATAAATCAAGTCTTTGTAAATTAAAATATATTGCTGCCTTTTAAATTTTAGGATGGCGGCCCCTCACAAGCATGATCATATTTAGGGGTCCGTGGCATTAAGAAGATGGAGAACCCACCACTGATGATGATGAAGATTAAAACCCCACCACTGATGATGCTGAAGATTAAAACCCCACCACTGATGATGATGAAGATTAAAACCCCACCACTGATGATGCTGAAGATTAAAACCCCACCACTGATGATGCTGAAGATTAAAACCCCACCACTGATGATGCTGAAGATTAAAACCCCACCACTGATGATGCTGAAGATTAAAACCCCACCACTGATGATGATGAAGATTAAAACCCCACCACTGATGATGCTGAAGATTAAAACCCCACCACTGATGATGATGAAGATTAAAACCCCACCACTGATGATGCTGAAGATTAAAACCCCACCACTGATGATGCTGAAGATTAAAACCCCACCACTGATGATGATGAAGATTAAAACCCCACCACTGATGATGCTGAAGATTAAAACCCCACCACTGATGATGATGAAGATTAAAACCCCACCACTGATGATGATGAAGATTAGAAGAAACTCTGATTTACCGATCTGCACCAGCAGCACGAGGTCGCGAAGATGATGACAGAGAGGAGGAGCGCCAGAACGTTACAGGCCATGAACGCGATCTCCGTCGAACCCAGAGTAGGGGCCAAAAACTACAACAACCAGATGAATCACAAACACCTCAATATTCATAAACATCAGTAATATATTCATTAGGACAGATTAATCTTACATCATAGAGAGACTCACCACACGCACACTCGAAGTGATGTAGAACAAGAGGAAGAAGATGATGAAGACGGTCAGAGAGCTGAAGATATTGAACAGGTTCAGGACTTGAGAGGTGACCACCTGAACAAACATAATTCATAAACCACTTCTGCTTCATCAGATCATAACATGTGTTAAATGTGAGACGCACTGACCAGACACGGGTTGTGGGTACAGGCAGCGGTGGCTGTAACAACTCCATTTAAAATCAACTACACACACACAAACAACATTACACAAGCGACAGAAATATCAACATTATTCAGCATTCATTTACAGTTTAATACAGTGATAAACACTAGATCTGATTCTGCATCCTCACATTCTGGAATAATTAAGATTTATTCATGTTTTTGAAAGAGTCTCTTCTGTTCACCAAGGCTGTGTTTACCCAGCTAACAGACTTTTGTTATAAGAACGTTCTGTGTTGGTTCTGGGAACGTGAAAAACGTCCAGTTTCCTTGAGGTTAGAGGAACGTGTTTTTAAAAGGTATAATGTTCCTCAAACTTAATTTTGATTTAAAATTCAACATTATAACGTTGATTTCTAACATTCCAAGAACATAAAAAAGTTTTCTTAATGTTACTAGAATGCTATTTAAAGGTTAGTGTGATGTACCTGAAACATTCTTTCAATCATCTTTCGAAAGAGTAATAAGAACACAAACTACAACTTTATTCAGACACAGCCTTAGATGAACTGAAGATAAAAGACATTAACATTACCAGTTAACATCACAATCAGCATTACCAGCTTCACTATTACTAACCAGACTGACTTTATTTCTGTCACACGTCTACAGAAGATCTTATTGAGAATTAACAGAGGTTTAGATGTTTGAGGTCACCATCATGGAGATCAGTGTTTGCTTTAGTTGGGTTCTTGACCCTTGACTTTCTTTAAGTTGGTGCTTTATTAGCAATGGCAGGTGTTTATGGAGAACATTTCTGCATTGATAAAGCAGATCAATATGGCTGTTTTAATAACAGGCAAAGGACTCCAATTAAACAGTTGCTAGTTTTGCTCACTTTTGGAACTTGAACGTGTTTTTAGAAGAAGGTAATGAACTCAATCGATGTGATAAAAATCATTTGTAACTGAAGAAAATTTGTGTACGATTGTCCAGATCTATTTAAAAGTTAAATACGACACACTTAGACATCAGCGTTCGTCATACAAACCTCAACAATGGTGACAATAAAATAAAATAAAAATCAGCTGCATAATTTATTGATTATGGCATGAAGAATGTCACCATTGTTGTGTTTCATATACCGAATGTTGATGTCTGTGAGTGTATAAATGACTCAAAACAAGTTTGAAACAGAACCTTGACTAATTCAGTGTTTTATATATATACACTCACAGAAATCAGCATTCAGCATCTGAAACACAATAATATTGTTACAAATCATCTTTTTCATTTGTTGAGTTTCATATTTTTCAATAGTGTTTCAATTCCTTAAGTTATCAATTACAGAAAAAGCAGTCCTTTGCCTGTTATTAAAACAGCCATATTGATCTGCTTTATCAATGCAGAAATGTTCTCCATAAACACCTGCCATTGCTAATAAAGCACCAACTTAAAGAAAGTCAAGGGTCAAGAACCCAACTAAAGCAAACACTGATCTCCATGATGGTGACCTCAAACATCTAAACCTCTGTTAATTCTCAATAAGATCTTCTGTAGACGTGTGACAGAAATAAAGTCAGTCTGGTTAGTAATAGTGAAGCTGGTAATGCTGATTGTAATGTTAACTGGTAATGTTAATGTCTTTTATCTTCAGTTCATCTAAGGCTGTGTCTGAATAAAGTTGTAGTTTGTGTTCTTATTACTCTTTCGAAAGATGATTGAAAGAATGTTTCAGGAACATCACACTAACCTTTAAATAGCATTCTAGTAACATTAAGGAAACTGGACATTTTTATGTTCTTGGAATGTTAGAAATCAACGTTATAATGTTGAATTTTTAATCAAAATTAAGTTTAAAGAACGTTTGAGGAACATTATACCTTTTAAAACACGTTCCTCTAACGTCAAGGAAACTGGAAATTTTTCACATTCCCAGAACCAACACTGAATATTTGGAGAACGTTCTTATAACAAAAGTCTGTTAGATGGGTATTTGATCAAAAAATTTAGTAAAAATTTGTGAAATATTATTATAATGTAAATCAGCTGTTTTCTATGTGAATAGTAAAGTGTAATTTATTCCTGTGATCAAAGCTGAATTGTCAGCATCATTACTCCAGTCTTCAGTGTCACATGATCCTTCAGAAATCATTCTAATATAGAGAGATAATAAATAATAAATAATAAAAGACTCACATAGCAAGTTGGTATTAAAAACAAACGTTCATAATTCCAAAAGACGAGTCCAAACTCCACGGCACCGGTCAGGATCTCCAGCCACTGACGGATAAAATCACTAGTTAAGAGTGTTGATCAGTAGTTTCACTAGTTGTTGATCAGTAGTTAGTAGTGTTGATCAGTAGTTAGTAGTGTTGATCAGTAGTTAGTAGTGTTGTTGACCAGCAGTTAATAGTGTTGACCAGCAGTTTTACCCCCAGAACCGCCGGGTTGATCTTCAGGAACCCCGTCACTCCGGGCGCGTCTCCGGGCTTGGACTCGGTGATGTAAACGGGACACGCAGACTGATCCTGCGAAGCCGCAGAGTTGATGATCACTTCGACTTTTCTCGACATCTTTAGAGAGTGGAAGAGGTTTCCGGATCACATGTGTTTTCTATGCTGTCAGCTGCAGATAATTCAGGCATTGTTCACTTAAATTCTTTAGGTGAACAAACCAGACAAACCTGCGCAGTCGCTCCGATGACTCAAGACTTTCAAACTCGGATCATCTAAATCATCCAATTCAGCTTTCAGTCTAAAGGGTTTAAGTTCATCTGTTTAAATGACTAAAGTTCATAAAGTTAATCTGTTTAAATTACTCTTTTGTTTTATTCAGTGATGAGTTTATGGGTCACATCATTTATATTATCAGCACAAACACAAGCTCCAACAACACGAGTTTCCTTCATTCCTTTGGCAACACCTTTCCATAAAGTCTAATTTCTTAACATTAGTTAACTAACATACAATATAGCAAAATATTTTCAAAGCATTTATAAACCTTTGTTAATGTTAGTTTTCATGTTTGTTCACAGATAGTGCATTAACTAACATATATAGCCTAACTTAATATATTTTAGTAAATGTTGTAATTATCATTAAGATTAATAAATGCTGTTTGTTCATTTAGTTCAACAGTATTTTTAGCTAACGTTAACAAATGAAGCCTTTTTGTAAAAACTGGTAATGTTTTTAACCTATAAATGAAGAAGCTTCCACATATAGCCAAGTAAAGATATTTGGTAACACTTTACAATAAAGTTCATTAGTTAATTACCTTAGTTAACATGAACTAAGAATGAAAATTACTTCTACAGTATTTATTAATCTTAGTTAATATTAATTTAATCATTTACTAATACATTATTAAAATCAAAGGTTGTATTTGTTAACATTTGTTAATGCACTGTGCTAGCTAATGTTATTAACTAAAATTAACTAACGTTAACAAAGATTAGCAAATACAGTAACAAATGTATTGATCATTGTTAGTTCATTAATGAACCTTTTTTGACTTAGTCCTCGACTTCAGATCTGCAGTGTGTAAAGTGTGTAAAGTCAGTGGTTATGTTGAGATAGTTTACCTCGATGTTGCTGTTGTTCTTGCTCTGGTTCTCTGTCATTTTTCAGGAGAAACTCCACCTATAAACATGCAGAAAATGTGTGTGTGTGTCTGACGTCATGGATCAGGTCAACACTAGGCCTACATCATTCTCTGTCCTGTAAGTTATGATGGTGAGCAGAGTTAATAATAACACACCCACACACACGATTACTCAAGCTCTTTATGGGGATATTGACTAATATTGCAAATGTAACTGAGACCAGGGGCCTGTACCATGAAGGTAGCTGAACAAACTCGGAGTTACAGGATTAGTTTTGAGTTGACAAAACCAAACCGATGCAATCAGGCTTTATTGGTACCATGATGCAGCTCATCAACTTTCTCTGTCAACTCAGGCTTTGATCCTTAAGCTATGATTACTCCACGCGCGCGTGCACATAAAAGAGTGACGTCGACACTGAACAACCAATCGCGGGTAGAGCGAGAGCGATATATTTTTCCGCGGAGGAGCAAGAGATATTCATTCAGAATTACGATGAATTTAAATATGTATTTCAAGCTTGAAACAATACGTTCTCTGCTGCCAAAGCAAGACAAGACTGTTGGAGAAAGATTGCTGATTGTTAATGCGTAAGTTAAACAAATACGTTCTACATTTATGTAAAATTATGTATGTATATATGTATGTGTAGCCTATGTGTAATATAGCCTATAGCCTATTTTTATAATATATAAAAAATGTGCATGTACGTACTAAGAAAGATTAATATTCATTGATTTTTAGATGCAACCCCAACTCCAAATGTTCTTGGCAGCAGATAAAGACAAAATATAAAAATATAATTCAAAGTGGTGAGTATTTACCACAACCTTTTATTACATTTGTGAACATTTTATCACAAACACTTGTTTGCAGCAAACAGAAATAAAGAATTAAATTCAGAAAACCAGAATACACTGTGGCGGAGGAGTTTGCTCTGAGTAGGCAATAAGGGACGGCCGATTATGGATGGGATTACAGGTGCTGTACAATCTGACCCTGGTGCTGGCTCCTCTAAGCAAGTAACACTGGGTACGTGTGCAATACATTACTACTTTTTTAAGTTTTAAATATAGCTGACTATGTTCTGCAGTAGAGGGAAATACAATGTCTCTGTTGAAGCCAGCACACATACACAGTCTCCCACACAGAGGTCAGTATGCAGCAGACAGAACACCAAACTAACCTGCTTTACAACAGTTATGCTTTACATTGGCCTATTTTTATTTATTAGGGTGGAGGAAATGAAGACACTCTGTCTGTGTGTTCTCAGACAGTTGCTGATGTGAATGCACTGGGCTTTTTATTATGGCAAACATTTGAATGTGTGGCATAAAAAAGGGACTGGCCCTTGCACATCTCTTTTGTAGGATTTTTCACAACCTGACCCAGAAACTGAGGCCTCTACCTCAATGGCCTTCAGAAGAAATGTGTAAGGATTTAAAACCCTTGACATAAATTACAGTCAGTCCTGTGTTTGTAGGAAGTCAAGGAACTTTTTGTGATTTTGATGAGCCTCCAGAAAACTTGTAATGATCATGTTTGTGGTGGAATTATGTTTCAGGTGGAAACAGACTCAGTCAGGGCCCTGTACAAAAGGAGTCTAGACTGCACACTAAAGGAGACTTGAACTAGACTGCACACTAAAGGAGCTGACTGTGAGCTGAGGAGGCTCCAAACAAAATCAAACAGCTGGATAAAACTGATCTATATATATATATATATATATATATATATATATATATATATATATATATATATATATATATATATATATATATATATATATATATATATATATATATATATATATATATATATATATATATATATATATATATATCTTATTTAACCAAGTAACACTTTAGTATGAATATTTATTAATGCAACTTTCTCTTGCTCTCTTTCTCCCTCCCATCCCACAAATCCAATAAAACAGTTTGAGACCTATCTGCAGTTTCAATGTGCTTTTATTAAGTGTAATATTGTATGGTGATTGCATCTACATCTGCACCAGCTGGGTGGTCAAGTGTGATCGGGTCAGTTTCATCGGGGAGAAGCTGGTTTTGTGGTGTTTCTCGCTCCTTTCTACTGGTGTGGCCCATGCAGCCACTATCTGTGATGCCCGCTCTGATGACTCTGAAGCGCTGAACACAGTTGAAATGTGCCTTTAGGATGCCAAAGGTCATCTATATCTTCACTCTGGTTTTACTGAGGGCCACATTGAAGCAGTGCTGTGGCCCTGTCTGAGGGTCATGATGGGGTTATTGTGTAGGTTTTTCTATCTCAGTTTAAATTAACTGTTTTTTGTACTGTACCAAATTTAACTTGATTTCCTCAAAGTGCTGACACAACACAGACTCATGGAAAATTTGTAAGACAAGCACTGGAGCCAGGCCATTTGGCATCCAAACTTGATCATATGTTCATGACCACAAGTCGTCTGCAGATGAAATGTTTAGTAGATCATTGTTATATCTGTTAAAGTTACTATTAATTTAAAGATTCATCTCACAGAAAATAATCATCTCACATATTCACATCATCTCTACCTGAACATTATGGCTGTGATAGGACTTCCTATTAACATAATCTGCCTCATGTTCCCCTAGAGCAGTGGAGATTGGAGTAATAGACTGCATACATGTTGCAATGACTTGGGAATCCTATCATAAGGATAAAAAAGATTCAAAATAATTCTTAACATGTACATTTGTGAAATTTGCTTTTTGAGAAAAAAAAAAGTGTTCATGTGATGTCACCCTATCAATATATCTTACCGGCAATTTTATAAAAGCCCTCTTTTATGGACATGGTCGATAAATGTCCGGGGAACATTATTAATTAAACTTTTCATGTACTCCTTCAGAGCGAGGACCACCTTGCGAATGGTTCGACAAACATATGTTTTCCCCTAGATTCTGTGCGTCAGCCACCGTGCAAGAATGTACCACTTGCAAAAAAAAAAAAATGCAACGCAATATTTGCGGTACAGTAAGTGCATGAATTCGACGTGTTAAATTCTTTATGTGCGGCTCAAGAAGTTCGCAAAGATAAGACATTCCTTCCGCGGAAAATCTGTATCTTTCATACAAGTAACTATCAGTTAAGGCAAGGGGATTTTGTCTGGCTAAAAACTCTTTCTCTACGAAGTGCTCGTCAAACAATTTGCGCTGAGATGTCCACCGGATTTGGAAGAAAAGGTGAAGTCATTGTAACAGACACTTGGAATAAGTTACGTCACCTAGGCCTATATGTTTCTTTGCTCTCAGCTGATTGGTCAAACTTCGGTCTGAGATCTTGAATCCAGAACATAACCTGCCCCGGAGCAGGTTAGCCGTGCAGCGTAAGATACCATGGCAACGAACACCGATTAAAGCCGAGCTACTTTCATAGTACCTAAAACCCAGGGTTGGCGGAAACTAAGCTGAAACATAGCTGGCTAGCCACCTAATCCGGCTTCATGGTACAGGCCCCAGCTCGAGCTGTGCATGTTAACCTGAGTCACGTGGTCTCGAGTCTTAAAACAACACACACTAAAACAGGATTGAATTAACTCTAGTAATACATTAAAACATACTGTTGGCTACACCTTTTGTATTCCCGGGACCAATTGGACACGTTGGAAATATTTTTCTACTAAAACCATACTGTAGCCTATCTAATCTGATCAGTAACGTCTCATTAATGCGCAAAATTGGTACAGGTTTTAATTCTACAATGTTTTTACTGTGCTATTACTTCATTTACTCCCTTTTGTTAAATTTCCCATTTTATTTTATTTATTTTTGCTATTTAAAATGTTACAATAACTACATTAAAAACCAGCATGATACAAGAAATATATATTTTTATCAATATTTGTTAGCGCACAGAGACCCGTCACACAAGGCTATAGGCTACAGCTGGTCATAAACTTGTAACATACTTAAATGGATGTGCGCAAAACAGGTTTATCTCACTCTGGGAACAAAAATATCCACAAAATAAGCCTAAGTAGGTTTACAAAAACACCACATACTAAAACTTGTAATTCATTTAAACAAACTGTAGGCTATATCACTGAACTTCCTTAAGCTGGACTGTGACGCCATTTTCTTCCGGAAACAAACTCTGTTGCATTATTTCCCTGTTATCTCTGTAAAGCTGCTCTGAAACACTGCGTTGTAAAAACCACTATAGAAATAAAGGTGATAAATTCCGTGTCCGACATGGTGGAATGCAAGCTTATAAAACAGTCATAACTTAATATTTTTCTATTAAAACCATATTGTATCTGATCAGTAACTTATTAAATGAGAGAATGCACACAATTTTTAAAGTTTTGAATGTTATCTTGTTTTTTACTTAATTTACCCCATATTTAAAATGTACAATAACTACAGTAAAAACCAGCGTGATGCAAGAAAATATTTTTTTTAATCAATATTTCTGAGAAATAATATATTATTTTTTGGAAGTATCTGCAGATTAGACACTGTGAAAAGAACAAATGTAATGCAAATGATGATGACCCTGTTTATGCCTATCTTCAGTGAAGCTCAGACTGCAGACACCTGTAATAACATGAAAACAATATGGCAGAAGGATTTGGGGATTAATATGGATGATAATGACTGGCTGTACATCCTATCTAATGTGGATGAGAACATACAAGAAATTAATTCACATAGATATCATTATACACCATCTAGGCTTCACAGGACCGGGATAGCTGGAAATGTAGTGAAGAAGAGGGTACTTATTTACTGTACATATGATTTGGGAATGTTCTTTAGTTCACCCATTGAGTGCTTGAAGAGTGGATGGGTCTAATTTACCGGTGGAACCACGACTATGCCTTAGAGATCAAGCAGTGATATCCAACATAGCAGAAATACATTTACCCTTATTAGGAGTGGCTGTATTACAGCTGCCAGGGCTGGAAATGCCCCAAAACCCCAGACCTGACAGACTGGATTGATGGGATGATTGAAATTGCTTCATATGAAAGCATGTTGGGGAGAATGCATAATGAAGAATGGGAGAAATGAAAAAAAAAATCTGGCAGCATATAAAAATGGTGCACATGAATATGACTGCTTAATTGTTTAATCTCCATGTGCTTTTGTTTCAGTTGTCTTCCACTGATGGCGACTAGTGGCTGAATGTGTCATTGCAAAGGGGATTACTGAACAATGTGGTGAGGTACTCTGAAGTTTTGACTGTTGAACAATAAAAGTTGAATTATTGTAAAAAAATATATTTATGAGAAATGTTATTATATGACATTTAGAAGAACATATAAAATGAGAATCACCAGCATGAACTCAATTTACTTTAAGCAACAATTTAACTACTCGGTTACTATCGTAACCTCGGTTCCCTGAGAGTAGGGAACGAGTATTGCGTAGCTATACGAAGTGGGGGAAACTCCTTTTCCTCGATTTACTGAAGCCTAAAATGTAAAACACATTTTGTAGCTGCACAGCTAGCACAGTGAGTGTCTGGCTCACTCATTGGCTGTGCTGCGGCAACTGCACATCCAATGGCGCGGGCGATCTAGCATAACGCCATTGCACGTCAGAGCCCGCCAAGGGGACAACTTGCCAGGTTACTATAGTGCGGCCGGCTACGCAATACTCGTTCCCTACTCTCAGGGACCCGAGGTAACGATAGTAACCGAGTAGTTCCCTTTCGAGAACGGTCACTTCGTATTGCGTAGCTATACGCAGTGGGGACGCCATGCAAAACGCCGCACTATGAGTAACTGGTTGTCTACTGCGGCTCAGGACCCCTGAGCTCACAGAAACAAGCCAGAACCCAAGTATATATAATGAACAGACCGGACACCGTCGGGCCTTAATCATACCGAAAGTACCTTTGCCTGCAGGGAAGGTACCTCCATATTATAAAACTTCATAAATGTGGAAGGCGAGGACCAGCCGGCCGCATCACAAATATCCTGAATGGGAAAACCAGAGGACAAAGCCCAAGACGAGGCCATGCCTCTAGTCGAATGAGCTTTGATACCTATAGGGCAAACCTGACCCACTGAGGTATATGCCATAGATATGGCATCCACTATCCATATAGACAGTCTTTGCTTAGTGACTGGATAACCCTTAGATCGGCCACCAAAGCAGACAAAGAGCTGTTCTGATTGTCTAAAAGACGCAGAACGCTCCAGATAGATTCTCAGTGCTCTGACAGGGCAGAGTAGATTAGCTTCCCCATTCTCAGCAGAAGGGGGAAGGGCTAATAATGTGATAACCTGTGCTCTAAACAGAGTTGAGAGCACTTTGGGTACATAGCCATGTCTGGGTTTGAGGATGACCCTGGAGTCATCCAATTCAGACTCTTCAGGGCCCCAAGGACCGTGGAGAGGTCCCAAGACGGCACAGATGGAGGTCTGGAGGGGTTCATCCTCCTAGCTCCTTTTAGAAACCGTACCACCAGGTCATTTCTTCCTAGTGATTGGCCAGCCACCGGAGCATGATGAGCTGCAATGGCTGCCACATACACTTTGAGCGTGGATGGGGAACGGCCCGCGTCCAACAGCTCCTGTAGGAAGGAGAGGATCACAAATACCTCACATGACCCTGGATCCATCCGAGCACCAGCTGGAAAACACTGACCACTTCAGAGCATAAAGGCGCCTGGTAGACGGGGCCCTAGCCTCAGTGATAGTGTTCAAGACCTTCTCAGGAAGGTCCCTGGGTACCGTTGAGGGGCCAAACATGGAGGGCCCATAAGTCGGGTCGCAGATGCCATATCATCCCGTTGGCCTGTGTGAGGAGGTCTTTCCTCAGCGGAACAGGCCAGGGGACTCTGTCCGATAACTGAACCAGCTCTGGAAACCACGGCCTGGATTCCCAGAGGGGGGCCACTAGGAGGACTGGGCATCCGCTCTCCCTGACCCGTTCGATGACCTGGGGGATCACTGAAACGGGGGGAAACGCATAAAGGGGGCGGCTGGGCCAGCGCGTCTCTGCTCTTCGAGAAGAACACTGCGCAGTGGGTGTTGGTTCTCGAGGCGAAAAGGTCGACTTCGGCCTCGCCGAACACACTCCATATCAGACTGACCATCTGTGAGTTCAGGGAACACTCGCCTAGGAGAGTGTTGCCCCGTGAGAGCATATCCGCACCCAGATTCTGAATGCCAGGGATATGCGCTGCCCTCAGAGAGCTCAGACTGGACTGTGCCCACAAGAGGTCTCTCGCTATGGCATACAGGTTGCCCAACCTGATGCCGCCCTGGCGATTTATGTAGGCCACCACTGACGTGTCCATGCGGACTAAGACGTGGTGACCTTTAAGGTTTGACAGAAATGCTTTGAGGGCCAAACAAACTGCTTTCATTTCCAGACAGTTGATATGTAAGCTCTTCTCCGTGCTTGACCAGAGGCCGGAGGCAGGCTTGCCCTCGTGCAGTGCTCCCAAACCTAGGTTGGATGTCACCCCCATGGTCACACCCTCGTGGTACCAGTCCTGAGCCCGCCAGGGAATCAGGGTCCGTAAACAACCGTGATTCACCATGATGCGCAGGCTGCCTGACTGCCATGCATGGGTTGGCACGCGGCGTTTGAGCCAGTGCTGCAGCGGGTGCATGCGCAGTAATCCCATACGGAGTACTGACGATGCTGCTGCCATGAGACTGAGAAGTTTCTGAAATTTCTTTAGAGGTGTGCGCTCGCCCGCCTTGAATGAGGCTGCTAGCGTCCGTACAGAGAGCGCGCGCTCTCGTGTAAGCCGCGCTGTCATCGTTATAGAGTCGATAACTGTGCCCAGAAAGACCACACTCTGGCTGGGGTTCAGTTTGCTCTTGGTTACATTGATTTTGAGACCGAGACATTTCAAATGGCTGAAATCCCTGTGTGACAGTAGCTCTGTTCTCGACTGTGCCAGCACCAGCACCAGCACCAGCCAGTCGTCGAGATAATTTAGCACGCCCTGATGCCTCAGAGGAGAGAGCGCTGCATCCATGCACTTCGTGAATGTACGGGGTGCTAGGGATAGACCGAACGGCAGAACGGTCTATTGATAAGCCTGACCCTCGAAGGCAAATCTCAAGAATGGCCTGTGACGAGGGCTTATCTGAATGTTAAAGTATGCATCTTTCAGATCCACCGTAAAAAAACAATCCCCCGGGCGAACTTGCGGGAGGATATGTTTGGTAGTTAACATTTTGAAAGACCGTCTCATGAGAGCCTTGTTCAAATGTCTCAAATCTAGTATGGGCCTGAGACTGCCGTCTTTTTTCGGGACTAGAAAATAGCGGCTGTAGAAACCCGAGTGTTTTAGCGCGGAGGGGACTAGCTCTGTCCTTTTGATAACAGATTCTGTATTACGGCGCGAAGCACGTGACCGGAGCTGGAGACGGGGGCGTCGAGGAACATCGTTCTGTCCGTGTCCTTAATTTCGGTGAGGTTTAGCCAAAGGTGGCGCTTGCGCATGACCAAACTAGCCATATTCCTCCCGATAGCCTGCGCTGCAGCCTTGGTAGCACGCAAGGCTAGGTCCATGGCGCTTCGGAGGTCTCGGAAGGCCTCAGGGTCCGGGCCAGCCTCGTCCATCGATTGGAGGAGTTTGGCCTGGTAAACCTGCAGCTCAGCCATTGTGTGAAGGGCCGAAGCAGCCTGACCAGAGGCGGAATAAGCGCGGTGAAGTTCGGTGAGGTTTAGCCAAAGGTGGCGCTTGCGCATGACCAAACTAGCCATATTCCTCCCGATAGCCTGCGCTGTAGCCTTGGTAGCACGCAAGGCTAGGTCCATGGCGCTTCGGAGGTCTCGGAAGGCCTCAGGGTCCGGGCCAGCCTCGTCCATCGATTGGAGGAGTTTGGCCTGGTAAACCTGCAGCTCAGCCATTGTGTGAAGGGCCGAAGCAGCCTGACCAGAGGCGGAATAAGCGCGGTGAAGTTCGGTGAGGTTTAGCCAAAGGTGGCGCTTGCGCATGACCAAACTAGCCATATTCCTCCCGATAGCCTGCGCTGTAGCCTTGGTAGCACGCAAGGCTAGGTCCATGGCGCTTCGGAGGTCTCGGAAGGCCTCAGGGTCCGGGCCAGCCTCGTCCATCGATTGGAGGAGTTTGGCCTGGTAAACCTGCAGCTCAGCCATCGTGTGCAGGGCCGAAGCAGCCTGACCAGAGGCGGAATAAGCGCGTCTGGCGAGGGCTGAAGTGTTTCGGCATGGTTTTGTTGGATGAACCGCTCTAGTTCGCCAGCTAGCAGCGGTGTTCGGGCAAAGATGAGCGGCCACGTGGCTGGCGTGCACTCGCTAACTTCCATGCTCTCGGGCTGCCATTGGCTGCCGATTCTTCTTCCTTGGCCGAAGTAGAGCCGGGAAAGGAAGAGTGTGGGGAGCGGCGTCGCCGTCTCGTGAGAGAGCTAGCCGTGTCCGCCGGCAGAGAGTGCAGTCTCGGCGTGGACGACTCCCAAGCATGAGATGCAGCTCGTGTGTCCGTCGGCCTCGTGCAGATTGCATCCGCACATGGCACAAGAGAAGCGAGGCCTTTGTAACAACGCTTCGCGCTCTTATAAATCACAATAGAAATAATAGAAAGGATATGCATCGACGCCGGATAACCACAGGTGAACGGCAGCAGGAGAAAAACGACTTCTGAGGTGAAGGCGTAGTCTGCTGAATGCTGCTCGCTCAGGCTGATAGGGCTTGTTCAACGGCGAAGGCTTTCAAGGTTTCAGAGACGTGATGTTGTCGCTGAAGGAGTGAAAAACCTAAAATGGCATTTTTCGGGGACTAATATAGGCTAAGGCCGCGCCCCCTTGGCGGGCTCTGACGTGTAATGGTGTGATGCGCCCGCGCCATTGGATGTGCAGTTGCCGCAGCACAGCCAATGAGTGAGCCAGACACTCACTGTGCTAGCTGTGCAGCTGCAAAATGTGTTTTACATTTTAGGCTTCAGTAAATCGAGGAAAAGGAGTTTCCCCCAATGCGTATAGCTACGCAATACGAAGTGACCGTTCTCGAAAGGGAACCTGAGTTTCACTGGCACATGGGAGAAGTTATTCTGCTTTAACTTTATTTTAACTATAATTACCTAAGAAAAGACAAATAAAAGTCCCCTTAAAAATTACATTTATTTGAATAAAATTTGATAAGTCCAACAATAAAATAGCTGTTTCTTGGTTACATTTTTGCTGTTAAGTCGAGGATTCATGTCCGCTGATAAAGATGACGAAAGATAAAGATCACATATAAAACATTTGGATTTTTAAAAACGATCAGCATGTCATTAATAAACATTTATTTACAAAAGCAGCTGGAACTGATGAAGAGAAAAATTAAGCAGCTAGCTGAAATAAAATGTTTAAGTTTTCGCATATTTTATTTCAGTTGACGTTTATTTAATTTCAAGTAATAAAAATGTTTTCTATAGTTTTGGTTTTAGTAAACTATAACTCTGATGAGACACGACTCAGATATAGTCAGAAAAACAGAAATCTTAGATCCTCCTGAAACTAACAGAATTAAAGACAAACCAGCGACTCGCAGAAAGACCCGCTTCAGAGAAATATGAAAGCTTTGAAGTTGTTCAATATTCAAGTCACAATATTTTTGTAGGCTTTTTAAATAAATATTTCAGGGAAACAAACATGTGAATCAGACCAAAGAGCTTTTTAAAGAGCAGCCAGTGTATGAAATATTAAATATTACACCATGAGCTTAATGTGCACAATGAGACGGACACTTCTATTCATGTAAAGTCTTTAATTGTGAATAAAAACAGCATGAAAAGCACAAGTGTTATAAATGACATAAAAACAGATGTGAAGAAGAGAAAAGGAATACAAAGATATTTCCGAAGAGAAAAACAGAGAATGACAGCAAATATTTACACAGAATTATTAGTTTGAGATGCTTTCACTAAAACAGCGTTTAAAAGAGCAGCTGGATAACTAGTGTACTAGTCTTCACACACACACACACACACACACACACACACACACACACACACACAGACATGAATCGATTTAATGTGTGTGAATGAACTGAAATATACTTCTGTGATTCTAATAAAGTAAAGGTTCCTTTTGTTTGCCAGTGATTAATACATGAATATATAAGTAGTGTACGAGAGTGTCTTGATTATATCAGAGTCGTTTTAGCTCTGGGAACGAGTCGTGTTTCTGTAACATTATAGCAAGATTAACGTTAGAGCAAGTAAAAGCACTCGTGCGCGTCACAGGACTGAACGTGCGACGCAACACTTCACTTTTTGAAGAATTTCTTGTTGAGAAGGAAGATGAGCAGATTGACGTTGACTTTGGCTTTATCGAACATCTTCATCACGGAAACTTGCTCATACTGAAGCTGCAGCAGATCCTGCACACACACACACACACAGATTATTTCTCATGTTTCATCCTCAAACACTATTAAGCATCTGTGAGATGCACATCAGCGCACACACACACATACACTCACTCACTGACACACACACACACACACACACGTCACCTGATACTTGAGAGGGAATCTCTCCATGTCCACACCCATGAAACGAGCCTTCACCAGGAACGCCCCGTCCTCCTCAGCGGGAACGATGTCAAAGATCACGTTCTTGAACCTGCACACACACACACACACACATACGCACACACACTCATTCAACTCATTTGCTTACTTTAATCATCGATGAGGTCAGAGTGTTTGATGGCGACTGGAGCAGTGTATCGACATGCAGCAGTGGATCTGTTTGATAATGCTGTGAGTGTGAGTGTTTATATATGAGTGTTTGTACATGAGTGTGTGTGTGTGTGTGTGAGAGTGATTGAGTGAGTGAGTGAGTGTGTGTGTGTGTACATGAGTGTGTGTGTGTGTAAGTGAGTGAGTGAGTGAGTGAGTGAGTGAGTGAGTGTGTCGTACTGTGTGACAGGAAGGTCTTCGATCTCCAGCAGAACTCCTTTCTCATGCAGACGAGCCGCTGTGTAAGTGAGTGTCGACTGCTTCTTCTTCCCTTTATTATCACACGCTTTCTTCCCGTTGATTTTACTGAGAGAGAGAGAGAGAGAGAGAGAGAGTGAGTGAGTGAGTGAGAGAGAGTGTGAGTGAGAGAGAGAGAGAGAGAGAGAGAGAGTGAGTGAGTGAGTGAGAGAGAGTGTGAGTGAGAGAGAGAGAGAGAGAGAGAGTGAGTGAGAGTGTGAGTGAGTGAGTGAGTGAGAGAGAGAGAGAGAGAGAGAGAGTGTGAGTGAGAGAGAGTGTAAGAGAGAGTGAGTGAGTGAGAGTGTGAGTGAGAGAGTGTGAGTGAGTGAGAGAGAGAGAGAGAGAGAGAGAGAGAGTGAGTGAGAGTGAGAGAGAGAGTGAGTGAGAGTGTGAGTGAGAGAGTGTGAGTGAGAAAGTGTGAGTGAGAGAGTGAGTGAGTGAGTGAGTGAGTGAGTGATAGAGAGAGTGAGTGAGTGAGTGAGTGAGTGAGTGATAGAGAGTGTGAGTGAGTGAGTCTGTGTGAGTGAGTGAGTCTGTGTGAGTGAGTGAGTGTGTGTGAGTGTGTACCTGGCGGTGAGGTTGTGTAGACAGGTGTTGATGTACTGGCTGTAGTAGTCGACCTGCTCCGAGTGGAAGGAGCTCTTGCACTGAAGACTGTGCAGAGTCTGTCTGAGTTTCACCAGCTCCGCCTGACGCCTCTGACGATACACACGCTGGTGACGGATGTCCTACACACACACACACACACACACACACACACACACACACACACACACACACACACACACACACACACACAGAGTCAGCACCAGAGACTGTAGAAAAAGATGGACGACACTCAAGATGGACCGCCAAAGTCCTAATATGGCACTGACATCTTGATGGCGATATCAAGGTCCCGCCCCTCACACACACACACACACACACCTGCAGAAACCATTAGAAGAGTTTACTGCAGTACAACAGTTATGGAAATGTAGAAATTAAAGTTAAAGCTCCAATCTCCTCTCAAAAATCCCCCAAAAGTCCATTTGTGCCTCAGTGATACTTTACTCAGAGAAGCTGTCAATCACAGCTGTCAATCATGACGTCACATTCCTGTTTTATAGCATCAAATAACTAACAAAAACTTATTTAAAAAAACGAACACTTAAACTTACATCAGAGTGATAAAAACTACATAAAATGACAAAACATCTTTGGGAAAAAAGTATTTGAAGTGTAATCGCGTCCCATTAGTCTTCATGGAGAGGGCGGGGCTTATGGCTTCACTTTCACAGGGTTCCCACACCTCAGTTAACTTCACATTCAAGGTCCTTTCAAGAACTTCCAGGTCCAATACCCTCAAATTCCAGGACTTCATGTGGGACACACTTCAGGTGAGCGCAAGGTTACATCGTGTCTCCTTGTAAGAAACATTGTTACAGATTTCATGTGTGTGTGTGTGTGTGTGAAATGTTGAGGTTCCATCGTAGTAGTTTCGTGCGCGTGAACGTCATAGCAACGTACAACACAAAGTACCTCACGCGGGAAACACTTAACGCAGCGCGTAACTAGCGTAAATCAAGCGAGCTAGTGCGCACAGGCCTGAAGTGTTGGTGAACACATTAGCGGACCGGAGGGAAGAATACAGATTTTTATCCCAGAAAATTTCTCGCACAAAATAAATTCAAGCACTTTCAAGAACCCGTGGGAACCCTGCTTTCAGGACTTGTGCGGCACGCTTGGTCAGCACACACACACACACACACTCACCTTGGCGATGAGCTGCAGCATGTGTGTGTGTGTGTCGGGGGGGCGCAGGGTCCCGATGGCCTCCAGTCTCCTCAGGTTCCTCAGGATCTTCCTCTTCTTCTCCTCCAGAGTCAGGCTGCCGTCGGACACCAGCGACTGGTTCCTCTTCATCTTCTCTGGGGTTCTGATGTCTCTCTGAGCGCGCTGGTGCATCATCCAGCCGTGCTGCACCTCCTGAACACACACACACACACACACACACACACGGTTTATACAAAGATCTCTCTCCCTCTCTCACTCTCTTGGAGAGAGAGAGAGAGTTAGAGAGAGAGAGAGACAGGTGGAGACAGAGCAACACTTTCTCTCCAGCTGTCACAACTATGAGGACATTACAGGGACTTTCTACACACAATTTGAAATACTTTGCCCTAACTTCCTAAAATTGAACAACAAAACACAAATTCAACATCTATTAGGTGAAAAAAGAGATTGTATCCTAGCGGCAAGATACACTGATGCCTGTCACAAAAAGAGAGAGTTGACGACCAATCAGTGATGCGCTCACACACACACACACACACACACACACACGCTCGTACACAAAACAAACACACAAACACTTACACACCGAATTCTAAATTGTTCACAGAATTTTTATTTTTTTATTTTTTTTAATGTTCATAAACTGTTCTATTTTTTCTTATTTTTATTTCTTATTTTATTTTATTTAATTATTATTATTATTTTCTGTACTGAATGTTCAAAATCATTTTCTATGCTGTTTTGATGCTTTGGCAATACAAATGTATTTTTGTCATGCAATAAAGCTTTATTGAATTGAGAGAGAGAGAGAGAGAGAGAGAGAGAGAGAGAGAGAGAGAGAGAGAGAGAGAGAGAGGAGAGAGAGAGAGAGAGAGAGAGAGAGAGAGAGAGAGAGAGAGAGAGAGAGAGAGAGAGAGAGAGAGAGAGAGAGAGAGAGAGAGAGAGAGAGAGAGAGAGAGAGAATGAATTGGAGAGAGTGAGTTAGAGAGAGAGAGAGAGAGAGAGAGAGAGAGAGAGAGAGAGAGTGAGAATGAATTGGAGAGAGTGAGTTAGAGAGAGTGAGAGAGAGAGAGTGAGAGTGAGAATGAATTGGAGAGAGTGAGTTAGAGAGAGAGAGAGAGAGAGAGAGAGAGAGAGAGAATTGGAGAGAGTGAGAGAGAGAGAGAGAGAGAGAGAGAGAATTGGAGAGAGAGAGAGAGAGAGAGAGAGAGAGAGAGAGAATTGGAGAGAGTGAGAGAGAGAGAGAGAGAGAGAGAGAGAGAGAGAGAGAGAGAGAGAATTGGAGAGAGTGAGAGAGAGAGAGAGAGAGAGAGAGAGAGAGAGAGAGAGAGAGATATTGGAGGAAATCTTTTACAAGAATACAATTGCCTGTAAAAATATGTGTACATAATTAAACTTTTAAAATTATTTAATTTATTACATTTGATATATAAAATTGACCCATTTCAAAAAATAAATACAATCATACACACACATATACATTATGTATTTTTTTGTTGAAATTATTCAAAATGTACATACATACAGTTTTTAATTGGAAGATTTCCTCATTCCTCTGAATGGTGTAACCAGTTTCAGTCACTGCGATGGCTGTGTGTGTATGTATGTGTGTGTGTGTGTATGTATGTGTGTGTGTGTGTGTGTGTGTGTGTGTGTGTGTGTGTATGTGTAGAGTCATGTACCTGATCTCTGGAGGCGAGACTTGAAGCACCTCACTGAGTGTGTCACCGGGCTGCGTTCTGATCACATCAATGATCAGCTGCTTAGTGCTGAAGAACAACCAGACAGGAAATGACCTCATCATCATCATCATCATCATCATCATCAGACACACTCATCATCCGACAGACTCCGCCCACCTCAGCAGAATCCCCCGCGCATCAGGCCGGTCATCAGAGCTCGTGAACACGTCAAACTTGCTGGTGAGCGTCAGAGAAACCTCCATCTTGGCCAAAGGCTGCTCCACATTTAGATCTGTGGGGTTGAGCTGCCCCTCACCTGCACACACACACACACACACACACACACACAGATCAGACTGAAGGGCCCTCAGGACCCTATCTAGGTAGGGAGCTCACTGGGCTTTGGATCTGTATGACTTACCGATGAGATCCTGCAGCGACGGCACTGATCCCAGATCCTGCAGAAGCTGCTGAAGAGGGTCTGAGGGATCGGGACACAGACAGTCCTGATGCTCCAACAGCAGCTGAGAGAGACACACACACACACACACACACACACACCAGCTTCATGAGGAGAGAGCACCAGCAGACTGTGTGCACAATCACAACAGTGGAATTTATAAAATTGCATAATTTATTTCCAGGATGACTGACTGCACAGAATTAAACATGGTCATGTGACCACAAAAAAAAAAAAAAAAACCTGATTCACAAACAAATGACTCAAATATATTTGACCGAAAAAGATTTATTTCATGTTAATTTTAAGATTTTTTTTTTTAATTCCCTCCATTGGCCCTTGCCAATCACGGCCTCCTAATAATCCCCATAGATTGAATTGGCTCGATCACTCTCTCTCCTCTCCACCTATAGCTGGTGTGTGTGTGTGTGTGTGTGTGTGTGTTGCACACTGGTGGTGTTGAGGAGAGATCCCCTGATATGATTGTAAAGCGCTCTGGGTGTACAGTAGCACATATGAAAGCACTATATAAATGCCTCATTCATTCATAAGAAGAGAAATATATGCACTATATTATAAGTTCATTATATTTTTCACTTAACCTGCTAACTTCATTATTGAATGTATGTTTGAATAAATCGGTGCATTTTATTGTTAATGTTTATATTTCAATAACAAATTAGAGTAGAAATAATTAAATCTTTAAAATTTATAAATTAAAATTGAGTTAAATGATATTTTCAGTTTGTAATAAATAAATAAATCATTAATAAATTGATTATTTTAGGTAACACGTTTGTTTTTTTTATAATTCAAATGAATTATGCAATAAAAATATATATTATATAATTACTAATATTATATGATATAATTATAATTAATATTTATACATTATTTCAGTGAGGATGTCCAGATTAGACTTTCAAGTCAACAGTAATATTGATTTATAAAGCTGTTTTATTACGGAGTTCATGGCTATTTAAATACAAGACTATTACTATGTAAATTATCATCCTTTTTTGATACTTTTTAATCAGGTTTCTATAACATGTATACTGTGAAATATCATTATCAAGCATAATTGTGAGCATATTGTGATGTAATGTTTGGCACTGACTCTGTGTGTGTTGATGAGTTCACTGATGGAGATGTAGATCACGGGTCTGTTGAGGATCAGCGTCTCTGAATATTCATCGATACTGAAGCGTTCCTCTGGCTCAGGCACGTCACACACCGCCCGCAGGAACTTCCTGTTACAGGAGAGAACCAGAGATGAGACAGGAAGTGCGTAGAGAACCGAGAGATGAGACAGGAAGTGCGTAGAGAACCGAGAGATGAGACAGGAAGTGCGTAGAGAACCGAGAGATGAGACAGGAAGTGCGTAGAGAACCGAGAGATGAGACAGGAAGTGCGTAGAGAACCGAGAGATGAGACAGGAAGTGCGCAGAGAACCGAGAGATGAGACAGGAAGTGCGTAGAGAACCGAGAGATGAGACGGGAAGTGCGTACAGAACCGAGAGATGAGACAGGAAGGAAGTGCGCAGAGAACCGAGAGATGAGACAGGAAGGAAGTGTGCAGAGAACCAGAGATGAGACGGGAAGTGCGTAGAGAACCGAGAGATGAGACAGGAAGGAAGTGTGTAGAGAACCGAGAGATGAGGCGGGAAGGAAGTGTGCAGAGAACCGAGAGATGAGACGGGAAGTGCGTAGAGAACCGAGAGATGAGACAGGAAGTGCGTAGAGAACCGAGAGATGAGACAGGAAGTGCGTAGAGAACCGAGAGATGAGACAGGAAGGAAGTGCGCAGAGAACCGAGAGATGAGACAGGAAGTGTGTAGAGAACCGAGAGATGAGACAGGAAGTGCGTAGAGAACCGAGAGATGAGACAGGAAGTGCGTAGAGAACCGAGAGATGAGACAGGAAGTGTGTAGAGAACCGAGAGATGAGACGGGAAGTGCGTAGAGAACCGAGAGATGAGACAGGAAGGAAGTGTGCGGAGAACCGAGAGATGAGACAGGAAGTGTGTAGAGAACCGAGAGATGAGACAGGAAGTGCGTAGAGAACCGAGAGATGAGACGGGAAGTGCGTAGAGAACCGAGAGATGAGACAGGAAGGAAGTGCGCAGAGAACCGAGAGATGAGACGGGAAGTGAGTAGAGAACCGAGAGATGAGACAGGAAGGAAGTGTGCAGAGAACCGAGAGATGAGACAGGAAGGAAGTGTGCAGAGAACCGAGAGATGAGACACGAAGGAAGTGTGCAGAGAACCGAGAGATGAGACAGGAAGTGTGTAGAGAACCCGAGAGATGAGACGGGAAGTGCGTAGAGAACTGAGAGATGAGACAGGAAGGAAGTGTGTAGAGAACCGAGAGATGAGACGGGAAGTGCGTAGAGAACCGAGAGATGAGACGGGAAGTGCGTAGAGAACCGAGAGATGAGACGGGAAGTGCGTAGAGAACCGAGAGATGAGACAGGAAGTGCGTAGAGAACCGAGAACCGAGAGATGAGACGGGAAGTGCGTAGAGAACCGAGAGATGAGACGGGAAGTGCGTACAGAACCGAGAGATGAGACGGGAAGTGCGTAGAGAACCGAGAGATGAGACAGGAAGTGCGTAGAGAACCGAAAGATGAGACAGGAAGGAAGTGT
Organism: Abramis brama; assembly: GCF_963993115.1. Lineage (NCBI taxonomy): Eukaryota > Metazoa > Chordata > Actinopteri > Cypriniformes > Leuciscidae > Abramis > Abramis brama. Next base: position 722,526 of record NC_139979.1, on the reverse strand, counting down.
GCAGAGAACCGAGAGATGAGACAGGAAGGAAGTGTGTAGAGAACCGAGAGATGAGACAGGAAGTGTGCAGAGAACCGAGAGATGAGACAGGAAGGAAGTGTGTAGAGAACCGAGAGATGAGACAGGTGCTGCGTTCCAGTCCACTTTTAGACATGCACTTGCGAACTTCACTAAGCACTTCCCCTCGGGGGAATCCCCGCCGCCATTTTGAAGTGCGTTCCACTTCATGAAGTGGACGAGGGAAGTTTGTGTGGACAGACCCTCGTTCCCTCGATTTTGACAGAGGGAGCGAGTCTACTTCATATGTACCCTTCAGGCACCTATATGTCCCACAATGCAGTACGATTGTGACGTCACCAAAAATCTCGTCTAATCACCACCACAACAAACAACTCTATGATATATTAATTATATATTTTTTAATTGAAAACAACCCAAACACACCTATATACATTTGGATGCTGCATTAAACAAATTCTTAAAGGGAATTTTTTTTTAAATATTAAATCAACTCCACAGCTGATTCCAAGTGATCAAAGGCTTAGGACGCTCCAATTCAGCCCACCAAAGTTTCCGCCAGTAGTAGGCACTCATGCAACGTAAGCAATGACGTACATCCGAGTGAACGAGACGGAGGGAAGTTAGCGAGTGAAGGGCATGACAATTTTGGACTGGAACGCAGCCAGGAAGTGTGTAGAGAACCGAGAGTTGAGACAGGAAGTGTGTAGAGAACCGAGAGATGAGACAGGAAGGAAGTGTGCAGAGAAGTGCAAGTGTGTGTGTGATGTACTGGTTGAGAGCACGCGTGAGTGTGTGTGATGTACTGGTTGAGAGCGTGTGTGTGTGTGTGTGTGTGTGAGAGAGAGAGAGAGATGTACTGGTTGAGAGCATGCACTCACCTGAAGCGTGTGTGTGTGTGTGTGTGTGATGTACTGGTTGAGCACACGTGAGTGTGTGTGATGTACTGGTTGAGAGCGTGCACTCACCTGAAGCGTGTGTGTGTGTGAGAGATGTACTGGTTGAGCGCGCGCAGGTGAGCCGAGTCCCCGCTGAAGTGTTTGAGCGCTGCGCTGTGCTGAAGGATGCGAGCAATGGAACCCAGAGTCCGGCGCTGACCCGGAAGAAGAGCAGAACCGGCGCCGAACTCCACAACATCAAACCCGTCAGGAGCCACAACAGCAGGGTTCATGTAGCGATAGTAGATGAGGTTACCCACGATCTGATCACACACACACACACACACACACATCATTTTTTTTAGACATACATGCATACTTAATTTTCTTTACTAAAAATCTTAAACCTTTATATTAAAAAGATGTATATACACACATAATACATATTTTATGATCAAAAGCATTTATTTGTAGAAATGATTAATTTCTAAAAATAAAGACTTTATATTTTTAGGAATTATATATACATATGATAATCTGAGGTTTGAGAAATGTACCTTGTACAGCTCGTCCTCACTGGCCTGAGGAAACTTCTCCTGCAGGGCGTCTCTCAAAACTTTAGCAGTGTAGCGCAAACCGTACCTGTTTAAGACACACACACACACACACACACACACACACACACACACACTTAAGATATAAAATCAGCCCTAAAAAAAACTAATTTAAAAAACAAAACAAAAATGTTATCATCATCTAATATTCAGTCCCATCAAGAATTGACAGAACTTTTATACAGCCCAAAATTTCCTGCAACTTTTTTGACATTTTTTTTTTTATTGTCAATCAATAATCGGTATGAAATTAGTATTAGTAACAGTAAGAATATAATTACCTGTAATTTTTTTGTGCATAATTACTGAAATCGATTGTGTTCAGTTTTTCATTAATTCTTTGCAGGTAATATTGTATTCTAACGGTCACAAACACTGATTCTAAATATAGGAGGGACTGAATATAGTGACAAAACTGTGTTATTAAAATCACAACCACAAAAATATTAAGCAGTAAAAACTGTTTTTAACATTGATAATAATAAGAACCATTACTAATAATTGAGCAGTAAATCATCATATTAGAGTGATTTCTGAAGGATCATGTGACACTGAAGACTGGAGTAATGATGCTGAAAATTCAGCTTTGATCACAGGAATAAATTACACTTTACTATATATTCACATAGAAAACAGCTGATGTAAATCATAACAATATTTCACAATTTTTTTACTGTATTTTTGATCAAATAAACAGCTTTTGTGAGCAGAAGAGACTCACTGTTTCATAAACATCTCTAACTTCAGACCAGTAGTGTATATGTGTAGGCATGACACACTTACGGTAGTTTGTGTGTGTTGCTGGTAATGGCGTTTAACACGCGCTCCGTGAGGTTCTTCAGGTTTGTGATGGAGATGTTTAACCTCTGCTGGACCTCAGAGTGACTCAAGGCCTCCTCGACGCTCACCTCATACGGTAAACAACTGAAACACACACACAGACACACACAGCAGGTGATGTTCATCTCATAATTCAATTCAATTCATGTTTATTTGTATAGCGCTTTTCACAATACACAATTTCAAAGCAGCTTTACAGAAAATGTATTACAAGTCCACATTACAATTTACAGTGATCTGTTATCAGAGGAAACTGTCTAAGTTATGCATTTCAGAAATGTACATATACAAAATCCCAGTTAGCAAAAAATATATTAATTTAAACAATGTAACATTTATAAGATTTCATAAGAACTATCTCATACAGGAATTGCAATTCGCAACCTCACCACTAGATGCTGCTGATACCTTTAAAAACTACTCAAAAATATGATGTGTAATATTGTTACCATAATTTTTCTAAGTAGCACATAACATTTTTTACAGTGTTCCTATAGCATTCTCACAGACCTCTTCTGGCCGGTCTGGCTCTCGGTCTGGTTGACCCAGCTCTTGTAGATCTCCACAGGGTCGGTTCGGATGTTGAGGGCCCGGTCCTGCAGAACCTCTCTGATCGCCGGACCCAGGACGTCCTTCAGCGCGTTCTGACCGCGAGCGTGACGGTAGAAACTCACCAGCATCTTGATGACGGTGGGGTTTCCAGTGACCACTTCTTGCGGACGGTCCACCTTCACACTGCACACCAATTAACATGTTTGATTGATTAAATAAATGACTGATGGAAATAAATAAATTTCAGTGCAGATCAATTCACTAAAGGAATGATTAATGTGATGTTCGCTTATTTGCATTTTTATCTGGCACACGTATATTAAAGTGCCTCTATTATGCTCTTTTAAAGGTTCCTAATGTCGTTTTGTTTTCTTCTAAAAGATTCAGCTCTCTAAGCTCCGCCTCTGAGAGCTGCTCTGCTCTGATTGGTCAGACACTGAACACTCATTATCATATCTGAATCTCAGCTCTTGATCACAGTGATACGAACAGTAACGATGGCTTGGGTTTTACCGTATCAATCTCATCAAAGTGGAAAACAGCGTCTTCTCGACATGAACACCACAAACCAAACTCTTCCAGTCTCAGATAAACTAGTGTTTGAGGGCGGGGCTTAGAGACGCTGCTCAGCCAATCAAGACCATAGGGCGGACATTATGTAAATTTGTTACAAACTTATGTAGGTTTGAACGGGAAGTAAGACACACACAGCTAAATTACACACTACATGAAAGGTAGTGGTGGAATGGATCACAAAATTGACAGTTTGGATCATTTAAGGTTTTTGAGCCACGGATCGGATCAAAAAAAAAAAAAAAAAGAATATATATATATATATATATATATATATATATATATATATATATATATATATATATATATATATATATATATATATATATACACACACACGTGTTACCGGCAAAGTGTGTAATCCAGCATTCTATAGAATGCCTAGGTAATGTATAGAATTAGGTAGGGGTGTGACGAGACGCTTACTCCACGAGACGAGACGAGGCACGAGATTGGGTTCACGAGAACGAGACAAGACGAGATTTTTACACAATTTTTAAGAAATCCTCAATGATGAAATATATGAATGGAAAATAGTCTTTTATTCAACTGAAAATCACAAAATGCAAAACTATTTAGGTGCATTTTGAAATCAACTTGTAATGAATGTTATTTTACTTCTATTTTAATGAATTATATGCGGTAAAGGACATGCAAACACTGCAAAATGTTTTGCTATAAACTCTACTGTCTGGCTTCTCCCCTGTACGATTTCACATGAGAAATCGAACTCCTTTCCACAAATCGAACATAAAAAAAAATAAAACAGTATAAATAAAATAAATATAAATAACTGAAATAACACTTTAAATGCAAACAGTAAGTGTGTATCCATACTCAAAGTAGGCCTACTGCTCTCTCAAAACTACAAGTTCAAACAGAAACATTTTTTTTCTTCAAGCATGAAAAAGAGATAAATTAACTACACAGAACAGCCTAAGATTATGGTAATGTTCTTTTTCAAGAATATAAGCATGTCGACGATTTCTGGCAGCAGTTGAGACCTTTGGGCAGTAACTAGGGCTGCACGATATGAGGAAAAGCTGCGATGTGCGATAACATTGTTTAATATTGCGATGTCGATATGACTTGTGATATGTGAATGTTAGCTATACTGTCCCCATGTCTTAGTGCTTTAATAGGTTCTTTGCGCGATAGGTCAAATGTTTATTACCTGCCTGGTTCAGATTACACTATTTTAGCGCGATTTTGGCACGATCCGTTTCGTGGAGATTCGTAAAGGACAACGGGCGTCGGGACGCAAGATTCGATCGTTTCATTTCGTATAGTGTGTCATAGTGGGCGACAACGCGTCTGTGATGCTTCAGGACATCACGACAGAAAGACTAGCATGTTTAATTTTAACGGTCCTCCACGACGGGTTGATTGTGTGCGAGAGTGAGTGAGAGTGCGAGCAACAGTGAGTGTGCGTGTGTGCGCGCGCGCGAGTGAGCATGTGTGCGCGCGAGTGAGTGAGTGAGCGAGCGAGCGAGGGACAGTGAGTGTGTGTGTGTGCGCGGAGTGTGTGTGTGATTGGCCCGGCACACAAATGATTTAAAAGTGGCAGGGGCATCTTCAATACTAATTTCACCCTCACGCTCCATCACTCTGACATCACAACAACTCACGAGACAAAGTTTCACCTCGACGAGAAATCTCGTCGGGTTTTAATCTCGCGAGATCTCGTAACACCCCTAGAATTAGGTAATGTATTTTTTGCAAAAAACATCAGGAATTCTATACATTGCCTAGGCATTCTATACAATACCGGGATTTCACACTTTGCCGGTAACACATATATATATATATATATATATGTGTGTGTGTGTGTGTGGGGCTGTGCGCACAGATAATGTGCGAGTCCCGATTTTCGCCTCTTCTTCCGTGTTTGAAATTGTTTGAATATGTAAATTAGCAAGACAAACCGTGTCCAAATGATAAACGTTCACTATATGACGGTTAAATTTAGCAGTTAATCCGCGAATCACATGCGAGCCGAACCGTGTGGAGCTGATCCGTACGATCACCATCACCTGAGATCCGTTTCACCTCTAATGAAAGCTAATATTCAAAAAAGCATTATAGGGGAACTTTAACTCATGAGCGGTGTGTGTGTGTGTGAGAGAGAGAGTGTGTGTGTGTGTACCTGATCTCGTGGCGTAGCGCGGCAGTGAAGAGTTGCAGCAGAAGGAAAGCCTCCCTGCAGTCGGAGCCGTAGTTGAAGAGAGTGAAGATCACCGTCTCCATGAAGCTGGTGCTTTTATTCTGAGGCATCAGGAAGATCAGCTGAGCCAGATACAGCGGCTGGGTCTACACACACACACACACACACAGAGAGAGAGAGAGAGAGAGAGAGAAAAAAAAAAGCACAGAAAGTTTTGTGTGATGGGTAGGTTTAGGGGTCAGGTTAGGGTGTGTGTGTGTGTGTGTGTGTGTGTGTGTGTGTGTGTGTGTGTGTGTGTGAGAGAGAGAGAGTGTACCTGCAGCAGGTAGAACAGGTGCTGATAGGCCTCAAGTTTTTCTCTCTTCTCTTTACTGAGAGCTTTCAGGCCCTTGTGTTTGTCCAGAGCCATCATGTCACTCAACTGCTCCTTATTCTTCTTCGTGAGCTTCTTACAGTGAGACACCACCTCCTACAGACAGACAGACAGACAGACAGAGGCAATCAGAAATACAGACAGACAGATGAACAGAGCCGTCGTGTCTCCGCTGGTTGTCTGACCTGTAGCGTGACCCGGTTCCGGACCAGCAGGCCGATCTTCAGGTCCATGAGGTCCAGGTCGTGCTCCTGCTGTCTGTTGGCCCGGATGGACCTCACCACCTCCTCCCTGAGCCTCAGCAGCTCCGCCTCCTGACGGATGTCAGCGTCTCCACACTCCAGCAGGTGCGCGAACTTACACACCACTGCCAGCGGCGGCGCGCTCGAGTGAACTGCAGACCAGATATTTTTAATCTTCGCTATTGCTTCAGTGCAAACGAACAAGCGCTGTTATATGTTGTGCAGTGACGAGTGTGTTCGAGTAAGCCAGATATGAGCAGATTCTGCGCAACACACTGCATTTAATATATGATGATGACTCTCGAGTATTTGCACTAAATCTGCAGAGATTTGTCTTACTTGAACTTCTCCAGCAAAGTGAGTAAACATAATCAGTAACACACTAAATTAGCCAGTGATTTGACAGCGTTACTCGCCACGGATGATGTTTACCCACATTCGGGGGGTGTTCATGTCAAACCCTGGTCACAAACGTCTGAACGGTAATATCAAATATAGTGATTGTGAAGTTCATCATCAGTGACTGACCCAGTAGGCGATACTCCTCGCGGGCTCTGCTGGCTCTGAAGAACGCCTGGATCCGGATTATAGCTCCAACCTGACGGATAAATAAACACACAGATGAACACACACACACACACACACACACACACACACACACACACTCATCATCATGATGCCAGACGCAGGCGTGACCCTCACATGTCTCCTGAAGTAAGCGAGCCGTGCGAGATAGTTCCTGCGGGCGAGCCACATCTTCACTGCGGCCTGGATCTGAGAGCGAAGAGAGTCACACGTGAGTCCACACACACGCACGCACGCACGCACGCACGCACACACACACACGCACGCATCTGTACATCTTGTACATCTGTCTTTATGAGAACATTTATTGACACAATGCAATCTCTAGCCGCTTACCCTAACCTTACCCATCACAACTAAGTGCCTAACCCGACCCCTGACCCTAAACCGACCCTTGACCTCATTATAACCTTATCCCTAAAACCAAGTCTTGACCCTCAAACAGGCCTTTAAAGGCTCTCAGAGACTGAGGACCGGCAAACATGTCCTCACTTTACTCTCTGTCCTCACTCCACTGGGCTAGGGGTGTAACGATATTCGAACCGAACCGAAAAACCGCGATACAACAGCCACGGTTCGAACCGCGATACTCTCATGTCGAACCGAACGCGCCCCGCCCCCTGCTGCCCCGGCCCAACTCTCACATCACTTTGTCACAAAACTATTTTTTTCTTCCTTGACATTTGATTAAATAGTTATTAATGAGTACACTTTTAACAACTAATAAGAGCTGTAGTTTTACTAAATATTATTTACTAAATAAAATGCATGTCACGTGATTTGGGTGATCGATCACGCTCGGGAGTTTACATACGCACTTCAGGATGGCAACTCCGCGGCATATTGAGATTGAAGACCCTCCGGTCACAACCACTGACTGATACAACAGCAGCAGTGCTGATCACGACACTTGAGAATGATCACCGACACCGTCATCATCCAATATGATGACATATCACAGCTTTTTTTAATCATCGTTTTGAGACAAATCATTGTTTGATTTGCGAACATAATCCTCTGCCGTCTGGTCGCTTCCGCTTCAAGCCGGAATCAATTTTGGCGAATGCAAACAACGTGATTATTGTTCATGAGTCCAACATCCAGCCACGCAAGAAAACATGAAATCTACCTGAGGGAATAATATGCTCGCAAAATATTTCTGATTATTATTAATGTTTAAAACTGTTTTGTTTTTTCCCCCAGGATTCTTTGAAGAATGTAAAGATCATAATAGATTTATTTGAAATAGAAAGCTTGTGTAACACTATAATTTACTGTCACTTTTGATTAGCCTAATGCATCCTTGCTGAATAAAAGTAGGCAATTACTTTCTTTAATTTCTTTCCCAAAAAAAATTATCTTACTAACCTCAAACTTTTGAACTGTAGGCCTATGTATAATGTTAAAAAAGCTTTCTATTTCAGATAAATGCTGTTATTTTGAATGGTGGTTTGTTTGTAATGTGACATTTTGTTTGTATGACATTAAAATTATTTTTAGAATTAAATTGTACATAAATAGGTTAAGCAATACAAATGTGTTTGTCTGATAACCTTTTAAACATATACTTAACTACAGTTTGCAGACACTGAAATTATGTACATTGTGCGATACAGTACAAATATTTTGAGTGTCCCTCGTTTTCCTATAAAGAATCACGATTGTCCCGCATTTTCCTTTTCTGAAGTTGGCAACCCTACTCAGGTGTGCAGTTTATTTCTGACTAGTCAGTGGAGGCATTTATTTCATTTTAGTTAACTCAGGTGTGCTAACTGCTCTAAAGAAAACGTGAAGCCACTGTATAAAGTTAAGTTAATAAAGTTAAAGTTAATAAGTTAGATTATTGTTGTTGTTGTTGTTGTTTTTATTAAGTTAAAAGTGAATCTAGTGTTATTATTGCTGGTGCCCTGCCATGAACCCTGCCCCCACAGCAAACAGAACCGAACCGAACCGAACCGTGGCTCCAAAACCGTGATATGAACCGAACCGTGGCATTGGTGTATCGTTACACCCCTACACTGGGCTAAAACTCAAACTGGTCCTCACAAAGATAGTTGTACAAGTACAAACACACACACACACACACACACACACTCACACACACACACTCACACACACACACTCACACACACACACTTTACCTTGAGGACGGCTCTCCAGTTCTGGTACAGATACTGCAGTCTGCGCCGGTATTCTCTCTGCTGTCTGTATCTCCTCCAGTGAGACTGATGACACAAAGTATCATAAATCATTATTACAGGTGCAACAATGTATCAAAAATGAGACACTATGTATCGTGCGTTGTTCACCCAAAATTAAAGATTAGATTTAATTTGGCATCAAATATGGTAAACCAGGAAAGTTTGAGCTAAAGTTTCACACATTTGAGCTAACTTAACCAATTAAAAATAAAAGTACATTACTTAAAACTTTTTTAAAGTATGTAAAAAAGACAATTCTTAAGTTCTCAATCTTTTATCTCACAGTAATTCAGACTGTATAATAATTGCCAGAACAATTAAAATACACAACACACAACTGTGTGTGTGTGGGGGGGAGATCATAGAAATGAATAAATAAATAAATAGTTTTTATGAAACTTTTCATGGTTCTCCCATGAACAGCGTGTGGAGATGTCGAGGGTCAGGTGGGTCTCACCTGTATGGTGATGACGGCAGGAATGTGTGTGTTGAGGGTCAGGTGGGTCTCACCTGTATGGTGATGACGGCAGGAATGTGTGTGTTGAGGGTCAGGTGAGGCTCACCTGTATGGTGATGACGGCAGGAATGTGTGTGTTGAGGGTCAGGTGAGGCTCACCTGTATGGTGATGACGGCAGGAATGTGTGTGTTGAGGGTCAGGTGGGTCTCACCTGTATGGTGATGACGGCAGGAATGTGTGTGTTGAGGGTCAGGTGGGGCTCACCTGTATGGTGATGACGGCAGGAATGTGTGTGTTGAGGGTCAGGTGGGTCTCACCTGTATGGTGATGACGGCAGGGATGTGTGTGTCGAGGGTCAGGTGGGGCTCACCTGTATGGTGATGACGGCAGGGATGTGTGTGTCGAGGGTCAGGTGGGGCTCACCTGTATGGTGATGACGGCAGGGATGTGTGTGTCGAGGGTCAGGTGGGTCTCACCTGTATGGTGATGACGGCAGGGATGTGTGTGTCGAGGGTCAGGTGAGGCTCACCTGTATGGTGATGACGGCAGGGATGTGTGTGTCGAGGGTCAGGTGGGGCTCACCTGTATGATGATGACGGCAGGAATGTGTGTGTCGAGGGTCAGGTGGGGCTCACCTGTATGGTGATGACGGCAGGGATGTGTGTGTCGAGGGTCAGGTGAGGCTCACCTGTATGGTGATGACGGCAGGGATGTGTGTGTCGAGGGTCAGGTGGGTCTCACCTGTATGGTGATGACGGCAGGGATGTGTGTCGAGGGTCAGGTGAGGCTCACCTGTATGGTGATGACGGCAGGGATGTGTGTGTTGAGGAAGTGCAGCCGCTCGGTTAGCTTCTGTCGCAGCAGAAACCCTCGCATGCGCGCCTGCATCTGCTGAACCAGTGTCTCACTGGCCTTCCACTGCACATCTCTGCTGTGGGCCGAGGTCACGCGACTGCACACCGCCTGCAGGGGGCCACACACACACACACACACACACACACACACCTCACTGTGAGCTCTGGGGTGTGTAACTCGCTGCTTCACTACTATAGTACGATCATCGTTGAAGAAATCAACTATAGTCACGACTGTTTCCCGAAACCGTATTGTCGCAAATTGGTCGTTCAACCGCGGTGGTTGATGATGTCACGCAGGTTATGGAGTAATAACTACTGTTAATGAATCTGTTTGAGATCTAATTAACGCTAGATGTTTCGCTATAAATTATGGACATGGCATCTGAGGACTATTTCTCATTTTTCTCAGTTATTTTGCTTTATTTCCAGATTCAATCATAGACTCGTTCTTACACACTAGAGCTCGTTCACACATTCTTCAAAAACGACACTTTAAATCTCTTGACAAACTAAGAATACATTTCTCAGATGCATAAGAAATCAGACCTACACTTTTGATAAATACAGGGTCTGATGTCTCATTTAAGTCCATCTCAGGGCCATCACAGAGAATATTAGTCATGTACAGAACATTTCTATGTATTCTAAATAAAAGATATAGATTGTACTAAATGTCAGCTTGATTATGTTTAATGTTTGTTGGAACGATGGTTTCGGGAAACACAGACTCGTTGAACTGATGATACAGACAGAACCTGCGACCACAGTTGGCTAACGATGCTTTCGGGAAACACAGCCCTGGTTGTTTACTGCTAATTCAGTATGTTTTACTGGTGTTTTGTGTGTGTGTGTGTGTGTGTGTGTGTGTGTTTGTGTGTGTGTGTCTCACCTGTATGTCCTCGTGCGTCAGGAAGAGGCTGTTCTGGACGAACCCCTGAGGTCTTTCCCAGCTGCCCTCCAGCTTCTGCAGGTGGAAGAAATACGAGCTGCGGTCCGGCAGTTTAGTCCTCATCCACGCACTTCTGTTATCACCTGCACAACACACAAACTCACACTTAAAGGTGCAGTGTGGGATTTTTAGCGGCATCTAGTGGTGAGGTTGCGAATTGCACCCAACAGAAGTTACTGGCCGGCAGGAAGTGATGTCGTCGTCTGAGACAGCAGAGTGTAGGCAAAGCAACGAAGAAATAATAACGATGTTATTGCAAATATTATTATCACTTGTTCATCATTGTGTCAGTGTTTTATTTGCTGACTTTAACGAGCTTCTTAGCACGAAGAACAACAGTGACGAAACGCATTTGTCCGTTCAGGGCCACCGTAGAAACATGTCGATGTAAGCGGACCCGCGGTGTGTGTAGAGAGAAACGCCTCATTCTAAGGTAATGTTCAGAAGATCTCACAGCTGGAAGCAAACGCTGTACTTTTTCACATACCGTTAACTTTCTTTGTTTAACAGTTCTATCTAATAGCGTATTGGATGACTGTTAAACCGAGGCCGTAAACTCATGAAGACGGAGAAGAATGAGCGTTGTGTGATCAGGCGCTCACACGTCAAAATAAAAGTCCCGCTTCGAACATATCGGCCAAACAGAAAAACTTAGCCGATACCGATATTGAAAAAAAAGAAGCAAATATCGGCCGATATATCTGCCATGACAATATATCGGTCGACCACTAGCCCTGATATACTTCAAGCAAAATAGAACAAACAAACACCTCAGAACTCTCATTGGTCCATGATGATGATGTAATGGGTGGGTGTGGCTCTGAGGCTCCACCTTCTTTGAGGTGTAAATCGAGTAAAAACGAACACAAACTTTATAGTAGAAACTGAAGCTGTAATTGAAAGTGACACTGACTGTTTTTCATGTTGAATATAGTACAGCTGCTGCTTTAAAGCGATCTATTGTATAGCGTGTCTGAATAGCAGAGCTGCCGCAAACATCCACATCACTATGACCAGATGCTTTCTTAGTTTTGTTATGGGTTTTTTTGGTTATTGAGAGGAAATATTTACATATTCATCTAAATGTGGCCGGCGTCGGGATGTTCGTTAACAGTATTTCACTGCAAAGGTATTTCAAACTCCTTTTACTCCAAAGAGAAGAAAGAACTTCGCCGTGAGAATATCGAGGCCTTGGACACTCGTGTGTGTGTGTGTGTGTGTGTGTGTGTGTGTGTGTGTGTGTGTGTGTGTGTGTGTGTGTGTGTGTGTGTGTGTGACTGACCCTCCAGTGTTTTGGCCCTCAGCAGGGCGCTCAGCTCCGTCTGGTACCCGTCAGCACATTCGGACACGACGCTCCTCAGCGCCACCTCTGGCAGGCGAAGCACTCGCACCGTCTGAGACGCTCGGCCCTCTTTAACAGCCTGATTCACTGCGGCCAGACCCAGACACACTACACACACACACACACACAACAGGGACATTTGATTCCTTGTGAGGAACATTTCACTGAAAGAAATGATAAACTCTTATTGCCCGTTCACACTAAGAACGATAACTATATTTGAGTCCACACCAACGAACGATAACGGTTTGTTCTAAGGTTTCAAAGTGTGTTCAACGTCATTGAACATGTTTTTGCTGTTCTTGTTGCAGATGTCCTCAGCATGCTATGTGCGAGTGAAGCTAGTGTAATCGAGCTAATAATCGAACAGAGACTTTAGCTGACGTGGTCAATATAGTGGAATAAAAACACCTAGTTTGTTTTACTGCAACTTCAAAGGAAGCAAGACAGTGTAGTGGAAACGAGCGCTGGACACCTGAGGTCAAACTTCTGTTTATTCAGAGGGTATGAACGACTGTTTCCATATCCATCGTCTTTAAAAGGGGCTTGACTTGTCAAACAGATTAACTTCTCCACAATGTCATCTGCCCTTTTAAATGCACGAGCCCTTAAATTAGCATGTTTTCTGATTGGTTGTCAGTGTTTTATCATTCAACAGCTGGGAAAAAAATCGTTCCGAAAGTGATCCCAACTATATTGTTTCTCGATATCGTTATTGTTATAGCTGTGGTGTGAACTGCTATTCTTTAATATTGAGAAGGCAAGACTCCAGACTCAAGGCAAGACTCCATGTGAATATGGCAAAACAATTTAACTAATACTTCCCCAGTTTACTGATTATATTAGGAATTGCAAACATGTTTTGCATAGTAAGTTTCATGAAATATTTGTAAATATGCAAAATAGGCATTATCTAATTAAATATGCACTCATTTGCATAAATTCATAGAACATTGGATAAATTCTTATTTGATTTTGTTGACATATTAAAGGTTTTTCCAGAGTGGATTCTGGATCACTCCATAAATCAGAAAATACTGATCAGAATAAATTAATTTTCACCATGTTTTAAGGGTAAAATGTTGCATTAATCATGCAAATGATATATATGAACAAACCTTGAGTATATAGATATGAATAAACCTGTAAAGTCTGGTGTGTACAGCTGCTGAAGTGGAGATTTATGACTCAAACTCACCGCCTTTAAAGATCTACAGACGCAAATATATCAAGTGCAATAAAATAAACGCTTAAATGGTCTGAATGAAGACATGTTATGGAAGCAAAATGGACCAAAAAAAAGTTTTTGCCTGCAGTGTCTTGCCTTCAATCTACCGGAAACCCTCGCAGTTACATGTGGATCGAGCGTATCGTGTGGTTGTGTGCGTCCACTCACTCTTCAGGGCTTTCTGAGTGTCCTGATTGGCCAGTCTCACACCTTCCTGAATGTCAGCCAACCAGAGCTCAGCTCCAGGGTCACGGGTCACCTGCACACACAGGACATGAGCGTTTCATCAGGAACAGGACTCACAATAGGGGCTTTCATACCGGACAGTTCTAGGAACGAGCCACCAGGATGGCTCCCCGAGAACCATTTATGAACCCTATTAGAATCAGGTGCAATCCAATTTAACGCATTTACGGAGGAATTGTGCAGTAACTGATGTACGCATCACCACACCTCTGCCTTGTGTCGTTTGGCTCGGGTCAGCAGGTCGTGGTAGCGTGTGGCGTTGGGCTGAAACACGTCCTCCAGGCCACCGGAGGGCAGCATCAGCGCCGAGAGCGTCTTCTGAGGATCACTGCGACTCAGAGCCTGGTTGATCAGACCGATGGTGAGAATCTCTGTGGAGATCAACAACCAGACCATCCATTACTAATGCTGCAAACTAATTATTATAACCAGAGCCAGAACATTTCTGATCGACTGACGTTCATGTTCCTCGTGAGCGGCAGTGTTGACGGTGTTCAGTCCCGTCTGCAGGTCGTTCCAGGTGAGAAGAGCTTTACCTGCCCTCCTCTTCTGCTCACACAGCTCCTCGAAATACCTGAACACACACACACAGTTATTACGCCAGATATTAACCCTGGAAAGCCTGACATTAAAAAATATCCCATGCAAAATCTAAAACAAAAAATCCAGCATGCGTTTTTTGTGGATTATATTTGATCCATCAGGCTTTTATCACTCATATAGTCTGACATACTGAGAATATTGAGCTCAGTTTTATTCAGAGCACAAACATGGAGTCTGAAGCAGATGCTGATATTTATATGAAATGCTGATGCTTGTAATGTGAATCAGTGAGATCTTTATAACAGTACAGCAGATCAATATCTGCATATCAATATCTGCCAATAATATATCTTAGTAAGATTATATTTAATGCTTAGTTTTATGATCTGTAGATGTAAAACATATAATGCAATGCAATGCAATGATGATTGAGGGAAGAACAGATAACCCGTCTTCAAAAGCCTGATGATCATATTTGATACTCATGAATTTTATAATAAATGATGATAATCAAGTAAAGCTGCTTCAGTCCAGCTGAAATATTACTAACAATATCAAAGTTATTCTTGTGTTTCCTTGATAAAATCAGAGCAGATTTGACAGCAGAAAGACTCGTGAAGCTCGAGCTGAAGGAGGACGCTTGTACAATTAAACTAAAAGACTTTTACTTGATAAAAGAGTGAAACGATCAGAGACAGAAGGACTGCAGGAGATTGACAGGTTTATCAGAACATGTTCATCATTTAGAGCCGTATATATTCACATATCAAACATGTTAGCGATTATACCACACAAAACACTGTTTTACTCTCTTAACTGTCGGCCTTTTAAATAAAAGCAGACAAATAAAATCTAGATCCAATCAGAGTTCGAGATAATACTCATACAGTGAGTGTCATGAGTGAACGGTCAGACCTCTGAATCAGGCCGTCATCGATGTCAGCGAGTCCAGCGGCAGGACTGACTAGCGTAGCGCTGAACGCACCGAAGTCTTTCACCTCCACAGCCTGATTGACCAGAGCAACCGCTGACAGCATCTCCACCGCGACGAACAACTCCTCCTGCTGCAGCGAACCCTGAGAACAAGCAGCACAACTGTACCTTCGAGAACATTACAACATAAGAACACTTTATAACAACAACAACAACAACAACAACTCATTTCAATTGTAACATTTTAACATCTCATTGTTTCACACCACACACATTTGTCATCATAATCCAGTGTTAACTGTGCTAATTCTGCTCCAGAGCAGGTTTTCAAACAGAGGTAAAAAGCCGTAGTCAGTAAATGTGTTTGTCTCTTTAATGTGTGTGACAGATGAACTGATCATCTCTTCCTCTTTACTGCTAGTTACAGTAGCAAATAAACATCAACGAACATCAGAAAGAATGTTGAAAGATACAGAACAATTTCCTGAAATAAATCATGTCTCATGTAATCAATCAATCAGTGTTTCAACTGCCGAAAGACGTTAATAAAACCGCTACAAAACCCAGCCATAGTGAAACTTATTAAACTAAACTACTTCCCTTCTAAACCTTATTTTATCACCGGGAAAGGGAGTTAACCCGGGGTTTAGAAGCAGGTTAAACCTAACCCGGGGTTTAGAAGCAGGTTAAACCTAACCCAGGGTTTAGAAGCAGGTTAAACCTAACCCGGGGTTTAGAAGGAGGTTAACCCAGGTTTTGAAAGGAGGTTAGCCCAGGGTTTAGAAGGAGGTAAACCCGAGGGTTTAGAAGGAGGTTAGCCCAGGGTTTAGAAGGGTCACCCAGGGTTGGGAAGGTTAACCCAGGTTTTGGAAGGAGGTTAGCCCAGGGTTTAGAAGGAGGTTAGCCCAGGGTTTAGAAGGAGGTTAACCCAGGGTTTGGAAGGAGGTTAACCCAGGGTTTGGAAGGAGGTTAACCCAGGGTTTGGAAGGAGGTTAACCCAGGGTTTGGAAGGAGGTTAACCCAGGGTTTAGAAGCAGGTTAGCCCAGGGTTTAGAAGGAGGTTAACCCAGGGTTTAGAAGCAGGTTAGCCCAGGGTTTAGAAGGAGGTTAACCCAGGGTTTAGAAGGAGGTTAACCCAGGTTTTAGAAGGAGGTTAACCCAGGGTTTAGAAGCAGGTTAGCCCAGGGTTTAGAAGGAAGGTTAGCCCAGGGTTTAGAAGGAGGTTAACCCAGGGTTTGGAAGGTTAACCCAGGGTTTGGAAGGAGGTTAACCCAGGTTTTAGAAGGAAGGTTAGCCCAGGGTTTAGAAGGAGGTTAACCCAGGGTTTGGAAGGAGGTTAACCCAGGGTTTAGAAGCAGGTTAACCCAGGGTTTGGAAGGAGGTTAACCCAGGGTTTAGAAGGAGGTTAACCCAGGTTTTAGAAGGAGGTTAACCCAGGGTTTAGAAGCAGGTTAGCCCAGGGTTTAGAAGGAGGTTAACCCAGGGTTTGGAAGGTGGTTAACTCAGGTTTTGGAAGGAGGTTAACCCAGGTTTTAGGATGAGGTTAACCCAGGGTTTAGAAGGAAGGTTAACCCAGGTTTTGGAAGGAGGTTAACCCAGGTTTTAGGATGAGGTTAACCCAGGGTTTAGAGGAGGTTAACCCAGGGTTAGGCGGTGTGTGTTACCTGTGGACACTGGTGCTGCAGCGGTGCCAGCTCTCTCTGGTAAAGCTCCGCAGCGAATGGATAGACGTCTGGTAGATGAGCATCTGGGTTCATTAGTGCCCGAACCGTCTGACGAGCATCTCCACGCTGCACGGCCTCGTTTATTTTACTCACCGCCTGTTGAACTGCGCACACACACACACACACACACCCCTTACTGTACATGAAACAGCATTTATTTAAAAAAAGAGAAAATTATATTACAAATGTCCTTACTGTCACTTTTGATCAAACTAATGTGTCCTTGCTGAATAAAAGTATTAGTTTCTTTAAAAAACAAAAAAATGTAAATGGTAGTACATATATTATTGTTTACAAAATGGCTGCTTTTAAAGGCATGATGTCCGATTTCATTAAAAATATCTTCAATTGTGTTCAAAAGATGAAGGAATGTTTTATGGGTTTGGATGACATGAGCAGTTGATGACAGAATTGGGTGAACTATCCCTTAAACACCAAAAATTAACTCTACTGACGCACTGCACATGCTGCTAATTAGTTTGAGTGTTTCACTGACTGGTTCGATCTCTCTGCGCGTCCTCATTGGCCATGTTGACGGCCTCCTGCAGTTCATCTCTCTCCAGAGGATCCACACATCCCAGATCCTGACAAACACACACTTCAGTCACCGGTGGACAGTTTATGAGTGAGCGGTGAGAGAGATGATGCTGTGTGCGAGTCTCACCAGGGCTTTCTGCTCTCGATCAGCGCTCATCTGCTCCAGGTACCAGCCGGCGTGATCTCGGACCAGTCCTCTGAGTGCCAGACTGGGGTTCTGCAGGGCACAGATCAGCGCCAGCGGGTCAGTGCAGTCCAGAGCCTCGTCCACACACTCCACCGCCGCGCGCACTGCAACACACACAGAGAGAGAGAGAGAGAGAGAGAGAGAACTGAACCATCAATCAGACCCTATGTAATACGTCACTCAAACACTGGGCAATACAACACAACAGAAAGAAGAAAGAAAGTATATTTATGAACACATTTATTCATTTAGCAGATGCAGGGCTCCAGACTGCGACCTAATGGTTGTATTTTGCAACCATTTTTCCTGCCGATGAAACTAATGATTTATTGTGCCATGAACAAACAAGTTATAGAAGGATTTTCAGTCCACAAATCACCGACATTCACCATGGATTTAATGCAGCAACGCTGACTGTAACCATGGTATTGTGGCAGAAACAGTTTTCATCTCTTCATTCCCAGCACTTCAGAGCTCTAAAACTAACATTACAATTGGATAACATTTAATGTGATGATTTGTAAAACTAAAACTTTAAATATGTAGAAAAACTAACAATTCATGGCAAACAAACTTTTTTTTTAAAGGTGCCCTAGAATTTGAAATTGAATTTATCTTGGCATAGTTAAATAACAAGAGTTCAGTACATGGACATGACATACAGTGAGTCTCAAACACCATTGTTTTCTCCTTCTTATTTAAATCTCGTTTTTGAAAAACACCCCTGAAAAATAGGCGAATCTCCACATAACACCGACTGTGACTCGAACAGTCGGGATCATTAATATGTACGCCTCCAAAAATTTGCATATGCCAGCCCATGTTCAAGGCCAGGCGGAACTGCGCCCTCCCAGGATCTAACGTTACCTAGGCTACTTTCACTTTTAAAAATTCATCATAACCGCGCACGCAATCTGCTTGCAGTCGTCGAGATGGATGCATGTGTGTGGGAGAAATTTTGAGTTATCTGAAGAAAATATTGTGAGAGGCTTATTTGCTGCATGCATTTTCGTGTTGGATAGCCGCAGACGTGGAACTTCATCGCCGAGGAAGCACGCAGATACTGTGGTAACAAAGCAGTTCTATCGAACAGTATTTTTCAGATTTAACACTGTTCAGTATGTGTGGTGTGCAGGGCGTGTTTGAACCCAAAATTGTCAGATGAAGGCTCGACGAAATTGCGTGGCAGATATAGTGTTGTAGCCGCGTCTGTTCGACTGGTAAAATGTGATAAGGCTACTCAGTTTTGTGGTAACGTGAGCCATGTTCTTCATGTACCGGCCTTTTGACAGCTTCGGCTGAAGTTGTCCTTGTGTTAATTGTCGTGTAATAACTTCTGTATGACCTGGCAATAAACATTTTTGTAATTGTGTCTATAATGTGATTGGCTAAACTTCAGTTAAACTATTTCGGGTGCGGGTCGGGTGTCGGTTCTATTTTAAGCGGGTCGGGTGCGGATTTTAATTAGTGCTGCTGTCGGAAAACGGGTCGGATGCGGTTTGAAGCACTGCGGGTACGGGCGGGTGCGGATTTACAAAATCGGACCCATGCAGGACCCGTGATGTACGGCTGAACCATAGACTGGGTTGAACGCCTAATCTCTCCATTGTCACGCTGGACATCAGGGACCTTTTTGCTGTCACTCTGAGCTACTGTTATGAGCCCGCAGTGAAACAGCCAATCAGAGCAGAACTCCTCATTACTATTCATGACCCTTCCAAATAAGGTAAAAACAGACCATTTCATTCTAGGGCCAATTTCTAGGGTTGAAAACGGACCTGTAAAACCATATCTGGACATTTTAAATGCCCTTAAATAAGCCATACCCTCTGTGTAGATATCAGAGACAAAATTAAAATATTATTTCAACACATTCTAGGGCACCTTTAAAGACATGAAATTACCACTATAACCAGTAGATGGATATAAGCAGAGGAGCACTTATTAGCCATTTCTACTCCCTAATATGTGGAAAAGTAGGAAAAAGTCACAAAGTCTCATGAAAAACAAAACTTTTCTTCGAATCATGACTGAATTACACAAAGTAATTAAAGAAGAGGTTAATTTTATCTGCATCTCAATTCAAGCTCAGTGCTTTACTGTCAAATTTCAATAAATAAACATGTAACATTATTAGTAACTGCACTTATTAATGCAAAACAATTGTAATATGATTAAAAATAACAACAATAATAATAAAAAGATATTTAGAAAGATAAAGAAAGATATTTAAAACTGTAATAGTTGTTTTGTTATTTACAACGACAATAGTATAATCAAAATAGCAATAATATTATTGTCACAATGTATTAAACAAATCTTGGCTAAACTTTACAATAAGGTCTAAAAGCTCACATTAACTAACAATGAATGTTAATAAGAATATAATGGTTTATTTTTTGCTCATGTTAGTTCAGAGTAGATTAACTAATGTTAAGAAACACAACATTTAATTTTAATAGTGCATGAGTTAATGCAGAAATTAACAAATTATGATTAATAAATGCTGTAGAAGTGTTGTTTATTCTTAGTTAAATGTTAACTAATGCAGCTAATTAATTTGAACAAATGAAACCTTACTGTAAAAAAAAAATCATTCCTGGTTTTCCTTTTATGCAAATGTCCTAATTATTGAAATTCCAATTAGATTTTGTGGTGAACTATGAGTGACCCAGACATGATTTCTCGACTCACTGTTGACTCTGTTAACGCAGTCTTGAATTTCTCTCTGCGTCAGATATTCCTCATAAATGTCGTTCTCTGCTGATCCGTTTCCCTGTAAAACACAGAAAGGATATAACTAGAACTCGAAGGTTAAGAGAAATATCTTCATGCTTCACAATGGAAAAGATAACCTATATTCGTAAGGGTAAAGACGACCAATTTAAGAGGGTCTGGAGTCCCTTTTATTATTTATTGAATAATAAAGTTTATTTTTCCAGAAAACTTCTCGCACAAAATAAATCCAAGCACTTTCAAGGACCTGCATCTGTGTGTGTTTATTTTCAACAACTTTCCAGGGCATTAAAAAAATTTTTTTTCAGATTCACAAGGACCCATGTGAACCCTGAAGAAAATGCAATCATTTAAAAAAAAACACAAAAAAAAACAGTATTACAAAAACACAGAATCGTTCACATCAGCTCGTCTTGTGTCAGTTTGAGGTCATGTGACGCTCTTACGTGTGTTCGCGCCCGAGACGCCTTCTGAACGCGCGCCTGTCGTAGCATCTCCTGGTAGACGGGCATGAGCTGGTCCTGAAGGGCGCTCAGCATGGCGTTGGGGTTCTGCAGGGCTCGACCTGTGACCTCCACACACCCCCGGTCCACCGCTTCATTGATGGCGATCACAGCCGCGTGCACTGAAGGCAGGAGAGACACAGACCGATCGCTTTATGAATCAGAATAAGTTCCTCTTGCAGCATCTCTTCTCTTCT
Organism: Abramis brama; assembly: GCF_963993115.1. Classification (NCBI taxonomy): domain Eukaryota; kingdom Metazoa; phylum Chordata; class Actinopteri; order Cypriniformes; family Leuciscidae; genus Abramis; species Abramis brama. Next base: position 701,046 of record NC_139979.1, on the reverse strand, counting down.
CTGATGACGAGGGCGGGGCTATAACATGTCACTCACATGAGATCAGCCAATAGCAAACCACAACCATCCAATCAAGCCCCGCCCACATTTGTTCTTGTTCCAGAAGTGTTTCACTCGGATATACGGCACAATAGAGGAGAAAAGACTAACGTAACTTCCCTTTCATGCTGACTTTAAAGATGAAGCTTGTTTTTCTGTCACCAAAAGGAATAGTACAGATAACTGGATCTTTACATGGTAATACTTTGTTAAACGTTTTGGTCAAATGAAAAGGTTTTGTTCAAATTTCGTCTTGTTTTCCAGCACAAATATCTAAACATCCCTGAATCAAGATACAATTACTGGAGATGCAGAATCACTTCAGATATTTATACATTTCTAAAAAATAAAAAAGTCAATAAGGTAATTTTTTTAACTCATTTTCTCATTTTACTATTTTGTCTTGCTTTCTGGTACAAATAAGAAAAAAAAATTCATAATGTATTGATCTGGATATATAATGGTTGGTTTTGCTTTTTATTATTATTTGATGCATTAGATTTATTTTGTAAATAAATTTATATTGAAGTATTAGAAAGGGCATTTTCTAAATAAAATGTATTATTATTGGCAACACTTAACAATAAGGTCTCATTTGTTAATCCATTTACTAACATGAACTAAAAATATATAGCAATTTTTAAAGTATTTATTAATGTTAATTAATAAATTAAAAAAAGCAAACTCAGTGCATAATAATGTTAACAAATACAACATTTGATTTTAATAATGCATTAGTAAAAGTTGAAATGAACATTAAGATTTATAAATGCAGAAGTATTTTTTGTGTTAAATCATGTTAACAAACGAGACCTTATTGCAATGCATGATTATGCTGAGGAAGCTTCTGGCAGTGACACGCACCTGCCGCCTCGTCCACTGAGAGCTCATTGGCCAGAATTCCTCCGATCTTACTGAACGCTGGCATCTGAATCCCGTATTTATCCAGCTCCAGCTTCATGTTATTGATCTCCTCCTCTGCGGAACACACAATCAGTTTATAAAACAGACAGATGTGCTTCCAGATGCTGAAACACACTATAGACACGGCTGTGAAGTGAAAGTATATTTACTAGTGCTGGGCAACTAGTCGCATCCAAAATAAAAGTTTGTGTTTACATAATATTTGTGTGTGTGTCCTGTGTATAATTACTTTGTATATATAAATACACACATGTGCATGTATATTTGCTTGTATATACTGTATATATATATATTTATATATAATTTATTTTATATATAAAATAACAAATTTTTCTTAAATATATATACATGCATGTTACCTGTGAACTTGACCTTCCCACACAGGTCGTGGATCTGAGGGGCGAGTCCCAAACGAAACAGGTACAAACTAACACAAGAGATCAGAAACCATGAAATAATGAATAACTGTAATAAAGCACTCAGAAGTCATTATTCTGGATGATGTTCAGACGTCAGTAGTGCTGACCTCAGAGCATGAATGCAGTAAACGGCTCTGGGCATGTTCTTCTTATCATACACATCCGTCGTCTCTGGATGAAACATCTGCAGAATATACAACATCATCTTCAGTAACGTGAAGTATTCACTACAGTAGACAACAGTTCCTGTCGAACTATGGGCCGAAACACGAGTGTGATTTACCGTTGGCAACCCGACCTCCATCATGGCGTTCCTCCAGTGGTTGATGTTGTCAGTGTGACGGAACTGAAGCCCGCTGGCCTGAGCAGAAAACATCAGAGATTCAGCCTATTATGCTCTTTTAAAGGTTGCTAATGTTGTTTTTGAGTCTCCTACAACTGGTTCACATTCATCCGAGATCAAAAACACTAATTCTCTCATGATCTCCACTGCACATCAGCTCTTTCCTCTCAGTGTCTGAAACGCTTCCATCAAAGATTCAGCCTGTCTAAGCTCCGCCTCTCTGAGAGCTGCTCTGCTGTGATTGGTCGATCGCTCACCTTGTATCGCTCCTGGTCCAGGTCGTAGATCTTCTTCAGTGGAACCACACCGGGAGCGAAGCAGTGTCCCAGTTTAGCCAGATAAACCCCGTTCCTCAGCGCCTCCTCCAGCTCAGTGGGAGATGGCAACAGCTCCTTCAGACACGCCTCCATCCACCTGACACACACACACACTCTGATTCACATCTGTCCTCATCTGCAGTTTAAAGGTTCTCATCAAAAATGAAAATTGCACTATCCCCACTATCCCTTTAACACCGTTAGAAGGCCTGCAGCTAATGATGCTCAAAGCACTGGGCAACGATTAATCGCATCCAAAATAAAAGTTTGTGTTTACATACTATGTGTGTGTGTACTGTATAATTATTTTGCATATATAAAATACACACATGCACGTATACATGTAATAAAAAATTTGTTATTTATAAATCAAATATTTACATTTACATATAATATAAATGACATATAAATATATACAGTATAAACATGCAAATATTTCTCAAATACATGCATGTGTGTATTGTATTTATATATACAAAATAATTATACACAGTACACACACATATATTATGTAAACACAAACCTTTATTTTGGATGCAATTAATCGTTGCCCAACACTCATTAAAATGTATATTTTTTCACCCAGTGCATATCATTAATTTGAGACTTTTGGTCTTCAGTCTTCAACTTGGACGTTGTTTGAAGGAGCACTGAAGCTGATGTGGATGGAATAATACGCTTTTCAATAAAATACTGTAAAGAACTTTAGTTTTTCTCTGATTAATTACATAAAAACTTTTTAAAATTGTTGAAAGTTTCAACAATAACTGTTTGAACACATTATGGATAATATTTCACCAAGAAATGCATCAGACACTCCTTGCAGCAGAGAAACTGACAGCAGTGTGTGTGTGTGTGTGTGTGTGTGTGTGTGTCTGTCTGTGTGTGTGTCTGTGTGTGCATGTGTGTGTCTGTGTGTGTCTGTCTGTGTGTGTGTCTGTGTGTGTGTGTCTGTGTGTGTGTGTGTGTGTGTGTGTGTGTGTGTGTGTGTGTGTGTTGCACCTCTTGGCCTCCTCCAGACGGCACAGGTATTGATACGCCACATTCTGAATCCTCTGTTCATCCATTTCTTCTGCGGTCAGACGCTCATCTGAAATCAACATCAGTTCTTCATCACATTTGACATCAACATAAAACATAGATCATTTTAAACACAAAACCTCAATCCCATTCAACAGCAACATTACATTTCAGTCACATTTAACAAAACCTCAATCATATTAAACTATTCAAATAAAATCTCAGTCATATTTAACATAAAACCTCAATCACATTTGACATCATTATAAAATCTAGATCATTTTAAACACAAAACCTCAATCCTATTTAACAGCAACATTAAATTTCACTCACGTTTAACATAAACCTCAATAACATTCAACATAAACCTCAATAACATAAACCTCAATAACATTCAGCATAAACCTGTCATATAAACACAATCACTCTTCCGTGACTCCGGTTTGTTAGACTGACGTGAACCTCTAGTTTGAAGTTTTTATTGAGATGAATGTGTTTTATTTCAGTACTTACAGCCAGACCGGGCCTGAACACTCTCCCCCATCTCTGTTCTTCTGCCGATATCGATCAACTGAATCTGATCGATCGCGTTCTGACAAACGGACACACGCGCTGATCTCTGACAAGCGACGCGATTCTCTTATCAAACTCCTTCAGTCTGAAGCCGCAAATTACTGACGCTCTCAGTCAGGTGCGCTCAATAGATGTTTAATACACCTATATCGATAACTGGGATTAAACTCTCATTCGGCTCTGATTAATAACTCAGATAAATGTGGACTGAAAAGAAAACGCGAAAGCTCCAGTCTGTCAGTTGTTTATGGTTTGAATATCCCGCCCGCTTCTCATTGGCTCCCGCACGCTCCGCCTACTTGATGACGGCGGGGTGTGTCGCGGGGTGTTATGGGTACTGTAGTGTAAACGAGTTTTCAAACAGCAAACCAGCGAATAAGAGAGTCCGTGTTTATTTGCACAAGCACAATACGATTTAAACAGAATTGCTCTTTTTTATTATTGTACTTATTTATTTTTTTATTTTTTGGTGTGACAGAGATTTTCTGTTCTGGAGATTCTTTGAAAGGAAAAAAATATATATTTAATAAAACACAAATATGTTCATAATGAATTCATACTTTTAGGTTGGTTTTTTAATGTTTTATTTCCAACAAATAGCATGCACGTGGGTAACTTATATTACGTCAGAAGAACACATGCTCAATCCAATAGAAATTAAAAAAGAAAGCAAAGGAACAAATAAAAGAAAAAAAGAACAGAGAGTGTAGGCTACATATCTATATATTGTTGAATAAGCATAAATAGATACTTTTCATATGAAAATGTTAAATGAAGAGCATATTGCAGTTGTTTTATTTGCTTTGTTATTTTTTAGATTTTGACCTCACATCAATGCACTTTTTAATCTCCTTCTTAAGTGCAATAATTTGTAATTCGCTATTTGTGAATTTACATTTGTGAATATGAAATTTACATAAAAATAAAATAAAATGTATAGTGAAACCAGCATCCTTTGAGCAATGGTCCTTAATGCAATAACCTAATATCACACAGGCTATTTATAGGATAAGAGAAAAGGTTTTAAAATCTTATAATTTTAGGTTAATGTTGATGGTCACAGGTGAAACCACATTTACCGTCACTGCCGTTTCCATAGACACGGGTGTAAACAGTGTGGTCAGGTGTGCACACAGAGAGAGAGAGACACCTGTCTGTCTGCTCACCTGTTTATACATCATCAGCTCCAATATTACGACATGATTTTAAAGGACAAATATCGGACCATGAAACATGACGCGTATCATCCGAGGAAAGGGCCGCTCTGACTGAGTTCATCCGTGTAAGTGCGCGTTTCTTTCAGAGACAAACTCCAGGAGATGTGTGTGTTTAGAACGTCTGTACTAGTATCATTCAGTACATTATATTGTTTACTCAAGTTTTATGGCGCATATTCTTTATATTCGGTGTTAGTGTGTGTGTAATGAGTGTTTAGTTTGCTGTGGTAACCGTGTGTTTATAGTGACACTCTAGAAGACTGATGAATGATTAATCAGTGAAGTGTGAATTAATCCTCTCTGTCATTAACACACACACTTTAAAACTAAGCAGGAAGAACAAAATATGTTCTTAGAATGTCTCACGTTAAATTATGAAAACATTATTTCTGAACATGGTTCAGCTTTTTCAAAACTTTTTTTTCTTTCTTATGCAAACATTCTATTTTTATCATTTCGCAAACATTATTGGAACGTTTGAACATTCTAAATATGGCGAACGTTCATCTAAAACGTTTTGACAATTTTTAGTTCCCAGAACGTTAGATTTTGGTTACATGAACGTTATTTTCCAGAACGTTAATTTTTGGTTCCAAGAAAGTTATTTTTTAAGGTTATTTTTTGGTTAGCCAGAAAAGTTTTCTTGACAAAAATAACAAAATTAGCGTTAATGTTTTTAATTAGGCCTATCGAGTTCGCGGCTTTCACGCGAAGATTGGAGCCGTACAGTAAATAAAGATAAACAAACCAACGAATTTATGCTTAATCCTGGCTTAATTTTTTTAATCTATAAAGTTGGATATATCTGATCATTATAACGTATTTTGATAGATATCATTTCTACATTTTATTAAATAAACTAATTTCAGAGCTCTGTAGCCTATAGATCGTTACACAAAAACATCTGCAACGTTTTGTAAGGTTTGTTGGGCGGTAAAATACAGCACATAGCCTAACAATAACCGCTAGGGAACGTTTTGTATAAGTTATTTTTAGGCTATTTAAAATAAATCATTTTATGGTTGCAAAAAATACGGGCCACACGGGCCACATCTGGTACATGTGGATTCAAGGCGTACCAGATGTGGGCCGGATCTGGACCGACACTTTGTTGCCGGCTGGGTTCTTAAATACTTGGAAGTCATTCCCGGTACAATTTACTTACTTTAAAAAGCTTCAATATCACGTCAAATATATTTCATTATAAAAGTAGCATGTAAAATTTTTTTTTTTTTTTTTTATTCATTCATGCATTCAGCCCATGCTTTTATACAAAGTGATTTGTATTGTATTCAGGTTAGACATTTTATCAATTCATGCATCCCTTGGGAATCGAACGCATGACCTTGTCGCTGCTTCAGGAACACATTAATGCCCAAATATTTTTTCCCAGATATATCTAATTATTTGCAATTGTTTATTGTTTGCATTCTAAATGAGTTTAACACAGTAACTTTAATAACCAGTGGCCATTTATCTCTCTCTTTTTTTTAAAAACACCTAGAATTGACTGAGATTATAATGGTTTTCATGTGTTGCATTTTGAAGTAGGCCTAATTCAAGCTCTTCCTGTAGTTCACACTAAAAAAAGAGTATTACAGACTTTTGTCGTCTTTGGCTTTTGGCTTGCGTAGTTGGGGACATTTCATTTAATATTCAACAATATTATTGATCTGCTGCACTGACACCATTATATGAGAACTGAACTGAGCTGGACGATGACATCACGGTTTTCTCCAGAGCGGCTATATATATAAATTAACTAAATAACTTTTTTACAACAAAAATTAAGCATCACTGAACTTCCTTAAGCTGGACTGTGACGCTATTTTCTTCTGGAAACAAACTTTGTTGCATTATTTCCCTGTTATCTCTGTAAAGCTGCTCTGATTCACTGTATTGTGAAAAGCGCTGTATAGATAAAGCTGACGTGAGTCCTCGTTCTCCGTGTCTCAGGCTGAGCATCATGTGTTCCCGCACCTGTGGTCTCCTGTGAGTTCATGGCCTCTGATGGGTCTCGGGTCAGAGACGCTGGTGAGAAGCAGAAGAGGAGCAGGAGGAACAGATCTGATGTGGTGGAGACAGAAGCTCAGGTGGAGATCGAGAGACTGACCGCAGATGGACATGAAGCGCTGCAGAACCGAGACTATAGCGCTGCGCTGAGACGCTTCAAGAGCGCGCTGAGAGCTGCCACTATGGTACCTGAAATCATGCAAACTCAAGAGTCAACCTGAAATCAAAAGTGACTTGACAATTAATGTACATATTCTTTTAATGAGCAACCTGTCATATCCACCTTACTTTGCAACACTATTTTCTGTGAATGTGTGAGACTTCGATTCATTACCAGCTGTAGGAAACATTAAAGTCCTCCTTGTACTCTTAAAACTCACCAAAATGACATATTTAAACTTTTTTTTGTCTTAATGCATTAAAATATCTTGAATGTAACTCGACACCCTTGCCTCATTTAGTATGCGCGGTTCTATGAATATGAGATCCTAACCCTAACCCTAACCCTCCACTGGTTGACACGTTGATCTGATTGGTTACAAGGTAGTTTGTGACGTCAGAAACACCAGCGATTTCAAAGCGTGTTTTTGAGACTGTCTTTGGTTCACTGCAGTTTTAAGGAGGAAATACTCAGCAATGGAGTCGACTTATGAATTTACACATGCCTTGTATTAAAGCACATTAAAAACACCACATAGACACACAAACAACATTAAAAGCTGGAGTTTCACCACAGGGGGACTTTAAAACTATTTGCACTACAAACCAGGGAGACTATAAATGAGCAGTTTTCAACATCCAGACGCATAACAGTCAGTCACGACTGACTCCGCTTCACGACTTATTCACCGTACAGCACTAGCCTCGAGTACCTTATCGCTTACATATGACTCTCATACCAGCCAGAGAAACATAATAAATATCTCTGATGCTCTGATTCCTCCTGCAGCTCAGAGAGAAGGGTCTTCAGAAGACGTGTGTGTTGAACCTGGGCGCTGCACTCGTGGAGGCGGGTGATCCTCAGAAGGGGCTCGAGGTGCTGTCCCGGTCCGGAGAGCGAGGCGAGCGCATCGCTGACCTGCAGTTTAACCGGGCCGCGGCTCACGAGGCGCTAGGAGAGCACACGCAGGCCACACACAGATATCATCAGGCCGCGCAACTGTACCGCGCGCAGGGAGACGCCGGCGCCGAGGGAGAAACCTGCGTCAGACTCGCTCACTGCCACATGAAGAGGAAGGTAAACACTATGCAAAACAAAAAACCTTTAAAGTCCCTCATTTTATCCCTTAAAACTCATCTTTGATCACCAAAATGACATATTCTTCATGCCTTAAAATATCTTGAATGTAACTTGACACCCTTGCCTCATTTAGTATGCGTGGTTCTATGAATATGCAAATGAGCCCCGCCTCCACTCACTCAGCTCAGAGATCCGCTGGTTGACGATCACACGTTGATCTGATTGGTTACAAGGTAGTTTGTGACGTCAGAAACACCAGCGATTTCAAAGCGTGTTTTTGAGACTGTCTTTGGTTCACTGCAGTTTTAAGGAGAAAACAGCCCCGCCTCCACTCACTCATGACATATTAACTTGATTTTAACCATTTTAAGGTCAGCATGAAATCAAAATAGATCATTTGTATTATTTTATGGAATATTGCAGTGTTTATTCTAAATGATTTATCGGTGCACATCATTATTGTGTTACTGTAAATTCATGCTCTTCTCTTCTCTGATGACGAGGGCGGGGCTATAACCTGTCACTCACATGAGATCCACCAATAGCAAACCACAACCATCCAATCAATTCCCCTCAGACACAATCAAGCCCCGCCCACATTTGTTCTTGTTCCAGAAGCGTTTCACTCGGATATACGGCACAATAGTGAAGTGAATAAGAAAAGACTCGTGCAACTTCTGTTTCATGCCGACTTTAAAAGTGATAGTTCTCAGACACTGCAAAAAAAAATGTGATTGTATTTTTTTTTTAACAGAAATGTGGAAAAGCTCGTGCTCGTGGTGCTCCTAACACCAAGATCATGGGTTTGAAGCCCAGTAAAATTAACATGAAGGATAAAAATGCACGCCATCAACGCAGTGTAAATATCTTTGCATAAAAGCATATGAGACATACTCAAATTCTGCTGTAAAGCAGCTCTAAATAGTTAATTCAGTTCAGTAACAGTGTCGATGTTGCAAAATTCATCAGTTTTTTGTAGCTTTTGTTGTGCACCTGTTTTTGTTTTTTGCAAACGTCATAGTTTAACTAACTTCAGACTTAAAATTTTACTGCATTCGTAATGTAACTGAGAACAATGGTGTCATCATTACATTTGAAGTGGAATGGCCACTGCATGCCAAATTGTGTTCCTGCATTTATTTAGTCCTCTAGATTGTGTGTGAAATAATGCAGTTAGTCCTATGGAATGTCATCACATGTATAGCAAAACAAACCTGTGTGTGTGTGTGTTGCAGGAGTGGGACGAGGCCGCGGCGAGTTTCCGGCGAGCCGCTGAGAGCTACAGAACAGCGGGGAACACGTCTGCGTCTGCGCTGGCACTGAAGGATGCTGGGAAACTCATGCTAAAGAGCGGCCACAACGCCACCGATGACATCATCAGCGTGCTGACGGACAGCCTGGAGATGAGCGCCGACATCACCGACCAGGAGACGCTGGGTAGTGTGTGTGCTTCAGTACGATCGATTAGTGATGTACACTACAAATTAAAAGAAAAAACAAAAAATCTTCCAAAAATAATCTTATTTTTAGCATCTTTATGATTTTTTGCCTTGTGACATTATTTTGCATGAAAATGAACCACAATATTCATGCACAGATATTATGGAGAATGAATGAATTAAATTCTTTGGATAAAAGCATCTGCCAAATGCATAATACCCTCAGAATGATAAAATACATCAAAAAACTATTTTTTTTGGGGGGGGGTTCAGTGCGGCTGCATTTAAACATGAAAATATGTGGCTGAAATTGACCAATAAACACCATAATTTGTTTATAGAAATTAGAAATGTTGTATATTCCACAACAAATCAGCGTGTCGAAACTTTGAATGCATGTTCATGACTCAAAAGTCACAAAATATCATGAAAAAAATTATAGGTTAACTATTGTTTCCAACAACTTAGAAGACACTTCATATCTTGTAATATTATTGATCTGACTGCAGTGACACTATCAGAGAACAGAACTTGATCTGAATAATGACTCTCTGTTCTTCTGTAGAGCTGCTTCACTCCTGACTCTAAGTTTCTCTCATATTTGATGAAGTTTGCATCATTGATTCTGTTATTTTCCTGTTTTTATATCAATAAATGTGACATGACTTGATTCAATTCACGTTTATTTGTATAGCGCTTTTCACAATACACATCATTTCAAAGCAGCTTTAAAGAAAATGCATGAGTCCACATTACAATTTACAGTGATCTGATATCAGAGGAGACTGTCTAAGTTATGTATTTCAGAAAAGTCACAGCTAAAAATGTGTTAATTTAAACAATTTAATAATTTAATGCAGAAACAATGAGCTCATTGAAGTAATGAATACTTGTTTGTTAACAAATGATTATGACATTTAGAAAAAAAAAGCAAAAATAGCTTGACCCTCCAGATGAATTATTCTGTTGAAATGCATGAAGTGATCCTCACCTGTGCTTCAGGGAAGCTGCTGAATGACGTGGGCTTGAGTTTCTCTCAGATGAGGCTGTTCTCCGAGGCGTCCGAGTGTTACGAGCAGGCTCTTCCTCTGGTCGCATGTAAACCGCACAGACTGGCGGTGGTTCTGCAGAATCTGGGCGCCGTCCACAACACTCTGGGTCAGTACCAGCAGGCTGTGCAGTTCCACCGAGAGGCAGCGGCGCTCCACGGTGAGACACAAACAGCAGCAGGATATGCATAGCAATCATATACACACGGTAAAAAGTCAATGCAATGCAATTATTCTTGATGCATCTGTAATATCATGCATCTAAACTCACTGACATGCTCATATTGAGTGATTACATTAAAAAATGGCCCCACAGAACAAGACTTTTAAAGAATTGTTATAGGACCTAAAATATACACATTTCAAAAATTTGTCTTGCAATAATATGAAAAATTAAGCAATTATGAAGTTTCTAAATAAAACTATAATTTAAAGCAGGATATTCCAATAAAA
>NC_139979.1:655000-685000 GCF_963993115.1 Abramis brama | reverse complement strand
ATGCAAATGAGCCCCGCCTCCACTCACTCGCTCAGCTCAGAGATCCACTGGTTGACGATCACACGTTGATCTGATTGGTTACAAGGTAGTTTGTGACGTCAGAAACACCAGTCGCAATTATCTTTTAAAATGTTTTATTCAGGCTTCCATATATTTCTCACCTGTCAGTGGCGTTTATATGTGATGTTCAGCATCTGAAATGAATGATCCGCATATGTTCAGAAAATTCTCAAAATATGGTCGCAAGGTTGACTCCAAAATAATGTATTAATCAATAACCCAGTTCTCAGAATTATGTTTTTTGTTTTGTTTTGCTTTTTACATTTGTCATGTGGATTCTCTCTCTCTGTCTCCCTCTCTTTTTATCTCTCTCTCTCTCTCTCTTTCTCTCTCTCTCTCTCTCTCTTTTCTCTCTCTCTCTCTCTCTGTCTCCCTCTCTTTTTATCTCTCTCTCTCTCTCTCTTTCTCTCTCTCTCTCTCTCTCTTTCTCTCTCTCTTTTCTCTCTCGCTCTCTCTCTTTCTCTCTCTCTCTCTCTCACTCTCACTCTCACTCTCTCACTCTCTCTCTCTCTCTCTCTCTCATACTACATTCAGTCTGTTCTCAGCGCAGCTCTCTTCAGTACGCCGGGATTCTTCTTCTTCTCCTCTTCATCATGTCTTGTGCTTTCCCTAAACTCAGGTCTGGATTAGAGACAAGATGATCGGATCCGGACAGAGCAGATCCCGATCATCATTATCATTATCATCATCATGCGCACATTTCCTGGGATGTGAACCCTGGATCCTCAGTAACTGACAGGAGAAGGATCAGTGCGATGGAGAGATGTATCCAGAGAATCAGGATCCCAACTGCACTATATAGACAAAAACACTGAGGTGAGTGTCTAATTACTAAAATATGATATCATATGTTTCCTAATGTAGGCTATACCTGAGCGATGTTTCGTGTGTTTATTTAGCCTGGTAATACTAGAGTAAAGTTGACTGTGAGCCATCATCACATGAATCTGGGTTTGTTTCTGACTCCTCAGTGAAACTCCACCGATGGAACAACACTGTAAAAGTGTCTTTTAAACGGGCAAGAGTCCAGATCATTCTTTCATTAAAAGCCTTAAAGTCCCCCTGTAGTCAATCCTTTTATCCCGTAAAAATCATCTTTGATCAGCAAAATTACATATTTTTTTCCTTAAAGAATAATGTCTGGATTTTCACCACAGGAGGAATTTGAGTTGAACATGTTAAGTTGAAATGAACATGAATATTGCATTAATATGATAATGTTTATGCAGAAGCACTAGTCCTATATAGTAAATATCCTAATTTTCTACTGTTCAATATAGACCTGACATGATTTACAGTCAGTGGAGTCCGAAAGTCTTAAAATGCTCCTATTTTTGCATGTTATTTGCATATTATAAATTATATTTTAAAGCATAAAAATGAAAAAGAACATGAATGTGTTTTTTTTTTTTTTTTTTTGCGTTAATGAACAAAACCTGATCAGAGCAGAATCTAAAAGGCATCTGACTGATTCACTTTACATCACAACATTTCTTTGTTGTAAAAGTTACATTCATGCGTTTGGCAGACGCTTTCATCCAAAGCGAGTTGCGTTGCGTTCGAGACACACATGCATTCCTTATCTGATGCATATTAAAGCATCAGACTCCACTGAAACTGTTCAGAGTTCTGGTTCGCTGTCCGTTCGATGGGTTTGCATTACACACACACACACACACACACACACACACACACACGACTGATTCTCTCAGCACACCTTGTTCTTTCTCAGTGTTTGTGTGAACTGAATTCCTGGAGCTCCAGGAGCTTTCCCGGGCCGGCAGGGCCCTGTTGTTCAGTTCTCCAGGCTCAGATTAGGGCTTTGGCTGAATGTCTGCGCTGGCTTCTCCGCAGGAGCTCCTGACGGCCTCTTGCTTCATGTTTAACGCTGGTTCAGAGTAACACAGACACACACACGATAGCTTTTCTCTGTTATCAGCTCTGGTCTGAGACTGAATGACTGTGTGTCAGGGAGTTTAAGGGCCAAAGCTAAACACAAATTCACAGGTGAAATTTCGAATGTAAATTCACCATATCCGTTTTCTACGTTATTGATCTATTCATCCATGCATATGATTCATTTTTCAGTTATTTCTGACCTGCTCATTATGTCATAACTGGACTTCTCTACTGACGTATGCTGGTCTTCTCCAATCATTTTGTCTGCTTAAAGTCCCCTGGCTGTAGTCAATAATTTAATACCTTAAAACTCATCTTTTATCACCAAAATGACATATTTAAGCATTTTTTCTTTGAAAAAAAAAAATTCTTCATGCCTTAAAATAGCTTGACTGTAACTCGACACTCTTGCCTCATTTTGCGTCAGAAACACCAGCGATTTCAAAGCGTGTTTTTGAGACTGTCTTTGGTTCACTGCAGTTTTAAGGAGGAAATACTCAGCAATGGAGTCGACTTATGAATTTACACATGGTTTGTCTTAAAGCATATTAAAAACACCAGCAACATTTATACTTTAAGCTCCGCCCCTTTCTTACAATCCACTGAAAGCATGTATTTAGACCCGCCTCCACTTTTGAGAGCCACGCCCACATCTCAACATCCAATCATCAACCGCTGCATAGAACCAAGTCCCCGCCCCTTTCGATAATTCTTTACACTCGGATATACGGCACAGTACAGTAGAAAAGATCTGCCACAACTTGCGTTTCATCACAGATACTATAATGGTTTATTCAAATCACAAACTATGAGCAATAACAGTGATGCTTAACTAATAATGCAATGCATCATGAAATCTGGTACATATTATATATAATTACTACTAATAAATATTAATATTTAATCAATATTATTTTATCATCGTTTACTACAGTTGAGCGATCAGGTAATCAGAGCTGGTGTGAGTGGAGGCGGGGCTCATTTGCATATTCATGCAGCTCGTGTTACATTCAAGCTATTTTAAGGCATGAAGAAATTATTTTCACAGGAAAATAAAATATTTGATTATCAAATAGAGTTTTAAGGGATACATTTATTGACTGCAGGGTAGTGGATGAGTATATACATATATTATAATCAATGCATTTTCCATGATCTAATCAGTGTATTGAGTGCAATCTAACTCGTTAGGTTTAGGGGTCGGGTTAGTGTGTGTGTGTATGTGTGTGTGTGCGTGTGCATGGGTGTAGATTACACGGGGGAAGTGTCATTGTCCCCCCACTTTTTATAAAATGTAAATTCATCTCCCGCACTTTTTCGTTAGGCAAGTGTGTTCACGCCAAGTTGAGTTTTTCGCGGGCCAATGTGTGTACATCCAGATTTAAAATTCAAAGAGTCAAGATAGTCTATACGTGACTTTCACGTTTCCATGGTAATCAGTCACTCGTGCATCACCATGCTCGCACGTGTGTTTGTATGCGTGATGGGTAGGTTTAAGGGTCGGGTTAGTGTGTGTGTGTGATGGGTAGGTTTAGGGGTCGGGTTAGTGTGTGTGTGTGTGTGTGTGTGTGTGTGATGGGTAGGTTTAGGGGTCGGGTTAGTGTGTGTGTGTGTGTGTTTGTATGCGCGATGGGTAGGTTTAGGGGTCGGGTTAGTGTGTGTGTGTGTGTGTGTGTGTGTGATGGGTAGGTTTAGGGGTCGGGTTAGTGTGTGTGTTTGTATGCGTGATGGGTAGGTTTAGGGGTCGGGTTAGTGTGTGTGTGTGTGTGTGATGGGTAGGTTTAGGGGTCGGGTTAGTGTGTGTGTGTGTGTGTGTGTGTGTGATGGGTAGGTTTAGGGGTCGGGTTAGTGTGTGTGTGTGTGTGTGTTTGTATGCGCGATGGGTAGGTTTAGGGGTCGGGTTAGTGTGTGTGTGTGTGTGTGTGTGATGGGTAGGTTTAGGGGTCGGGTTAGTGTGTGTGTGTGTGTGTTTGTATGCGTGATGAGTAGGTTTAGGGGTCGGGTTAGTGTGTGTGTGTGTGTGTTTGCATGCGTGATGGGTAGGTTTAGGGGTCGGGTTAGTGTGTGTGTGTGTGTGTTTGTATGCGTGATGGGTAGGTTTAGGGGTCGGGTTAGTGTGTGTGTGTGTGTGATGGGTAGGTTTAAGGGTCGGGTTAGTGTGTGTGTGTGTGTGTGTGTGTGTGTGTGATGGGTAGGTTTAGGGGTCGGGTTAGTGTGTGTGTGTGTGTGTGTGTGTTTGTATGCGTGATGGGTAGGTTTAAGGGTCGGGTTAGTGTGTGTGTGTGTGTGATGGGTAGGTTTAAGGGTCGGGTTAGTGTGTGTGTGTGTGTGTGTGTGTGTGTGTGATGGGTAGGTTTAAGGGTCGGGTTAGTGTGTGTGTGTGTGTGTGTGATGAGTAGGTTTAAGGGTCGGGTTAGTGTGTGTGTGTGTGTGATGGGTAGGTTTAGGGGTCGGGTTAGTGTGTGTGTGTGTGTATGATGCGTAGGTTTAGGGGTTGGGTTAGTGTGTGTGTGTGTGTGTGTTTGTATGCGTGATGGGTAGGTTTAGGGGTCGGGTTTGTGTGTGTGTGTGTGTGTGTGTGTGTTTGTATGCGTGATGGGTAGGTTTAGGGGTCGGGTTAGTGTGTGTGTGTGTGTTTGTATGCGTGATGGGTAGGTTTAGGGGTCGGGTTAGTGTGTGTGTGTGTGTGCGTGTGTGATGGGTAGGTTTAAGGGTCGGGTTAGTGTGTGTGTGTGTGTGATGGGTAGGTTTAAGGGTTGGGTTAGTGTGTGTGTGTGTGTGTGATGGGTAGGTTGGTTTAGGGGTCGGGTTAGTGTGTGTGTGTGTGTGTGTGTGTGTTTGTATGCGTGATGGGTAGGTTTAGGGGTCGGGTTAGTGTGTGTGTGTGTGTGTGTGTGTGTGTGTTTGTATGCGTGATGGGTAGGTTTAGGGGTCTGGTTAGTGTGTGTGTGTGTGTGTGTGTGTGTGTGTGTGTGTGTGTGTTTGTATGCGTGATGGGTAGGTTTAGGGGTCGGGTTAGTGTGTGTGTGTGTGTGTGTGTGTGTGTTTGTATGCGTGATGGGTAGGTTTAGGGGTCGGGTTAGTGTGTGTGTGTGTGTGTGATGGGTAGGTTTAGGGGTCGGGCTAATGTGTGTGTGTGTGATGGGTAGGTTTAGGGGTCGGGCTAGTGTGTGTGTGTGATGGGTAGGTTTAGGGGTCGGGTTAATGTGTGTGTGTGTGTGTGTGTGTGTGTGTGTGTGTGTGTTTGTATGCGTGATGGGTAGGTTTAGGGGTCGGGTTAGTGTGTGTGTGTGTGTTTGTTTGTATGCGTGATGGGTAGGTTTAGGGGTCGGGTTAGTGTGTGTGTGTGTGTGTGTGTGTGTGTGTGTGATGGGTAGGTTTAGGGGTCGGGTTAGTGTGTGTGTGTGTGTGTGATGGGTAGGTTTAGGTGTCGGGCTAGTGTGTGTGTGTGTGTGTGTGTGTGTGATGGGTAGGTTTAGGTGTCGGGCTAGTGTGTGTGTGTGTGTGTGTGTGTGTGATGGGTAGGTTTAGGGGTCGGGTTAGTGTACAAATTTAAAAACCATTACACCTATGGAATGTCCTCACAAGTTTAGCAAAACAAACATGTGTGTGAGTGTGTGTGTGTATTATAATCAGTGTATTGAGTGCAGTCTGACCTCATCCAGATGTTGTTTTCCTCAGGTGTCGTTCAGCGTGTGGCGATGACGATGATGATGTCTGGTAACTCGTCTAACTCGTCTCAGCTGGCCTGGACGCCTCCCTCCTTCACTCCCGCGGCTCAGGCTCGAGTGGCGGCGACCATGATCCTCTTCGTCTTCGCCGCGCTCAGTAACCTAGCGCTCTTCATCAGTGTGTGTCGCGGCCGGCGTCTGGCGTCTCACCTTCGACCCCTCATCCTCAGCCTGGCAGTGGCCGACCTCTTGATGACCTTCGTGGTGATGCCGCTGGACGTGGTGTGGAACGTGACGGTGCAGTGGCTCGCGGGCGACGGCGTGTGTAAGATCATGTGTTTCCTGAAGCTGTTCGCCATGCAAACCTCAGCCTTCGTGCTCGTGGTCATCAGTGTGGACCGACACCAGGCCATCCTGCGCCCGCTCGACTCGCTCAACGCGCACCGCAGGAACAGGAGGATGCTAGTGACGGCCTGGAGCCTCAGCGCGCTGATCGCGTCACCACAGGTCTCACACACACACACACACACACACACACACACAGACACAAACACACACACACTCACTCACACACTCACTCACACACTCACACACACACTCACTCACTCACTCACTCACACTCTCTCACTCACTCACACTCTCTCACTCACTCACACTCTCTCACTCACTCACACTCACTCACACTCTCTCACTCACTCACACTCACTCACACTCACTCACACTCTCTCACTCACTCACACTCACTCACACTCTCTCACTCACTCTCACTCACTCACACACTCTTCCTCTTGCAGCTGTTCATCTTCCGGACAGTGAGAGTAGAGAGCGAGGACTTCACTCAGTGTGTGACACACGGCAGCTTCCAGGAGCGCTGGCAGGAGACGGCCTACAACATGTTCCACTTCGTCACGCTGTACGTGATTCCCCTGCTGGTCATGAGCTGCTGCTACACCTGCATCCTCATCGAGATCAACCGGCAGCTGCACAAGAGCCAAGGTGCAGAGACTCGGCCCATCAATCAATCAATCCATCCATCCATCCATCCATCAATCACTCACTCAATCAATCAATCAATCAATCAATCAATCAATCAATCAATCCATCAGTCCATCAATTAATCACTCAATCCATCAGTCCATCCATCCATCATAATAGGAAATTAAAGTAATAGATATTGTTTAGGCTTTACAGCAGATCTAGAATAAAGTTATTGTCCAGCTAAAGTTAGATTGATTCACTTCCGTTGTAAAGATCATTAGATATTAACTCAGGGGCCGCTAACACGACACTGAAACCCCTTAACGTGCTCCGGCCCGCTCATTTGTCATGACAAAACACCAAAATTATGACATACTAAGTCATAATTATGAAATAAAAAGTTGAAATTTATAGACAAAATTATGACAGAAACATTTAGAGAAACAAAGCATGAGTCTCTCCCATGTGACTCAATGACACTGACGTGCAAGAAAAACAGTTCAATAATTCAGCTCATCGTCATAAAGACAGAAATACATTAGTAATACCCATAATGCCCCTCTCAGGTTTAGCGGCTTCATTAGGGGCCCAATAAAGCGGTCACATGACTACAGTAGTGGATTACTGTAATATCAGCACAGCTGCTGTTTTCCTCCCTCTGAAGCGCGAGAGCTTCGCTCACTTGATTCCTGCCAAGGGCGCCAACAAGGTCAGGTGTTTATTAGGAGTGTGCCTGATGTTGTTACAGGCTCAGAGACAGGAGAAGACTGAAGGTTCATGCATTCTCTGGGAATCAAACCCTTGACCTCAGTGTTGCGAGCACCATGATCTGTAATTCTATCCCTCACTGCCTCGTTTTCACACACACACACACACACACACACACACACACACACACACACACACACACACACACACACACTCTCACACACACACTCTCACACACACTCAATCTAAATAGACATAAGTCATATTTATGTAGCTCAAAAAAGTCAAATGTTTTCATTCCTGTCACACATGAAATATGATTTTGATCACTGATGTGTGTGTGTGTCCTCAGCGGGCAAGTCTCTCCGCTCTGATGTGTGTGTGTGTGTGTGTCCTCAGCGGGAGAGTCTCTCCGGCGCAGCGGCACAGACATGATCCCGAAGGCCAGGATGAAGACGCTGAAGATGACGGTGATCATCGTGGTGTCGTTCGTGGTGTGCTGGACGCCCTACTACCTGCTGGGCATCTGGTACTGGTTCCAGCCGGAGATGCTGAAGGTCACGCCCGAGTCCATCCATCACCTGCTCTTCGTGTTCGGGAACCTGAACACCTGCTGCGACCCGGTGATCTACGGCCTGTACACACCCTCCTTCCGCGCAGACCTCGCCCGCTGCTGCCGCACACGCACACACACACACTCGCCACGCTCTCTGGACCACCGGCTCTCGGCCCGACACGAGACCGACCCGCACAAGCCCACGTAACTATATCTTGATATGAAGTTGTGCTGCTCTTTTCTTCTCTATTGTGTCGTACATCCGAGTGAAACGCTTCTGGAACAAGAACAAATGTGGGAGGGGCTTGATTTTGTCTTTTGGGAATCTGATTGGATGGTTGTGGTTTGCTATAGAGACAGAGCGCATTTAGGTCACGCCCACACCGGGGGGGGGGGCCTCCTTCGCAGGGAGTTTGATTGACAGGAGATCTGACCAATCGTAATCCACCATCCACCGAATCCGCCATATTTGTCCGACGAAGCAGTCTCTAGCATTAGCTCTACAGCCGCTTTAACTGAGGCTCTACAGCGATCTGTCAGACACATTAAAGAGCATCAAAACGGTATTTATTATTGTTTAAATATATATTTTTTTAAATGACCAAATTTAAAAATTGAGACCTTGTTTCATATCAAAAGTCACCTGGTCTGTGTCCACTTTGTTCCGCGATGTGTGTTTCAGTGTGTGAGGGCGGTGTGGCTTGTCGGACATAGCAACAGTAACTAAAGGGGGCGGGTCTTTGCGAACGGTCAATTGATCGTAGACTGTAAATAAATCTGAGCGTAGTGTGTGTGACGTCAGCCGTAGTGTTTCTGAAGGGCATTTCTGAAGCCGAAAGTGGGCGGAGCCGGCCGTCGCCATCTTGGCCGCGTCACTCCCGGATAAACGAAAATGTGCAGCGAGGCGGATTAGCTGAGGTGACGTGACGCTAACACACAGCAGACAAACGGCTAGTAGTGACATCAGCGGAAATCCACCTGTCACTCAAGTGGCCACGCCCTTAATTATGCACAACTTTAAGCCTTAATATAATTTAAACGGATGAGTTATAAAAAAATTCATGTGCACCGATTAAACCTTTAGAATGAATCAAATGTTGACTCTAACGACTGCGATGGAGTGTGTTTATCAGACGCGTCGGCCTTCACACTCTGACTCAGCGCCGCATGTTTCATAAAGAGCTGTAATGAAAAGAGCTCAGAGCAGATTTGCAGTTTTAGAATAACTTCACAGATTTCACAGCGTGGGTTTGTTATTAAAGAGTCAGCTGGACGTGCTGAAACGTGTCGAACACCTTCAGACTGTTGATCTGTGTATGTTTGCATACAGTGTGACTGGAATTATTGTTTGCAGTAAAACTCTATTCAGAATATATAAATCTTGACTGGCGTATAGATCCACTTTGCAGAAACGCCACTCAGACTCTCATTCTCAGTGTTTCTGTCTGGTTTTCCAGCTCAAATATCTAAACATTCTTAACTCAAGATACATTTACTGGAGAAGAAGCAACATTACTTGATAAGAAGTCTTATTTAATAAGAATGCATTTATGCCAAAAACAAGAACAAATATCTGTCAGTGGTGTCAAAAAAATAAAATGAATTCAAAGGGAAAACAAGTAGATTTTTCTTAAAATTTCTTAAAAAGAAAGATTTCTTATGTCATGCCATTTTTCTTCTCCAGTAAATGTATCTTGATTTAAGAATGTTTCGATATTTGTTCTGGAAACCCAGACAGAAACACAGAGGAAGGAATTCATCTTTCTGTCTGTGTAATTTCTCATAAAGTTATGACTTAAAGGTAACAGATTTAGGGACAGGTTTAGTGTGGAGTTCCTGAGAGATCCTCAGGAGAGTCATGTGTGATGGATTGAGTGGTTAAAGGGACTGACACTAAGAGCTTTCTGAGATCCTGAGAGAGCCAGTGCAGTTCTTCAGATCTGAATAATGCAAAGCCTCCTGGGAAGTTTATTCATGTTCAGTCAAGGTCAACATCATGGATCAAGGTGGAATTGCCGTTGATTTTGTTAACTTGTTTTTCCCCCCAACCATTTAGCATTAAACGTTATTTCAGTATTTTTTCAACATTGAAGTCTGCCGTATTCCAGCTGGGTTTGGAAATTGGTTTGAATGTGATGAGTGCGTAAAAAGAAACCTGGGCTATTTCATGTGTGTTTTTACCATTTCAAACTCATATATTCATACTCACATGCTGCCATCTTAACTAATGGAGCCTCCTTTCCGGACTACATTCTCTGAGCCAATCACTTGATAGATAGATAGACAGATAGATAGATAGATAGATAGATAGATAGATAGATAGATAGATAGATAGATAGATAGATAGATAGATAGATAGATAGATAGATAGATAGATAGATAGATATACAGACAGATAGATAGATAGATAGATAGATAGATAGATAGATAGATAGATAGATAGATAGATAGATAGATAGATAGATAGATATACAGATAGATAGATAGATAGATAGATAGATAGATAGATAGATAGATATACAGATAGATATACAGATAGATAGATAGATAGATAGATAGATAGATATACAGATAGATAGATAGATAGATAGACAGATAGATAGATAGATAGATAGATAGATAGATAGATAGATAGATAGATAGATAGATAGATAGATAGATAGATAGATAGATAGATAGATAGATAGATAGATATACAGATAGATATACAGATAGATATACAGATAGATAGATAGATAGATATACAGATAGATAGATAGATAGATAGATAGATAGATAGATAGATAGATAGATAGATATACAGATAGATAGATAGATAGATAGATATACAGATAGATAGATAGATAGACAGATAGATAGATAGATAGATAGACAGATAGATAGATAGATATACAGATAGATAGATAGATAGATAGATAGATAGATATACAGATAGATATACAGATAGATAGATAGATAGATATACAGATAGATATACAGATAGATAGATAGATATACAGATAGATATACAGATAGATATACAGATAGATAGATAGATAGATATACAGATAGATAGATAGATATACAGATAGATATACAGATAGATATACAGATAGATATACAGATAGATATACAGATAGATAGATAGATAGATATACAGATAGATAGATAGATATACAGATAGATATACAGATAGATAGATAGATATACAGATAGATATACAGATAGATATACAGATAGATAGATAGATAGATATACAGATAGATAGATAGATATACAGATAGATATACAGATAGATATACAGATAGATATACAGATAGATAGATAGATAGATATACAGATAGATAGATAGATATACAGATAGATAGATAGATAGATATACAGATAGATATACAGATAGATAGATAGATATACAGATAGATATACAGATAGATATACAGATAGATAGATAGATAGATATACAGATAGATAGATAGATATACAGATAGATATACAGATAGATAGATAGATAGATATACAGATAGATAGATAGATAGATAGATAGATAGATAGATAGATAGATAGATAGATAGATATACAGATAGATAGATAGATAGACAGATAGATAGATAGATAGATAGATAGATAGACAGATAGATAGATAGATATACAGATAGATAGATAGATAGATAGATAGATAGATAGATAGATAGATAGATAGATAGATAGATAGATAGTCGGACTGATAGATAGATAGATAGATAGATAGATAGATAGATAGATAGATAGATAGATAGATAGTCGGACTGATAGATAGATAGATAGATAGATAGATAGATAGATAGATAGATAGATAGATGGATAGATAGATATACTTATAGATAGATAGATAGATAGATAGATAGATAGATAGATAGATAGTTGAGTGTGAAGCAGTTTTTGGAGTAAGATCCATTTAAAGTGCTGAATTATGCATGAGGTCTGCAGTCAGAGACAAGGTCATGTGATAAGGGACGACCCGTTTCCATGGCAACACTGGCAGAACACTGGACTCATCCATGGGTCGAACTGCACTGGTCACTGACACACTGGTGCTGCTTTAATTATTCATTCATCACTTTCTGTCTGATATTTTGGCCTGAACTGCAGAACTCAAACCATAAAAACACGTGCAAAGGTCAAATTTCATATCCAGATAAAAAAATAATGAAATCATAGGTTTTATATAACAAGGAAAACGGAGGTTCTTGTTTTTAAGGAATATTAAGATTGCATTTTCATGACATTTCAGCTCAAATGTAATGTGCATCACCAGGATCTTCTTGATCCCCATCAATCTGGTTTCCGATCTAAAAATGACCAATGACCTTGTCCTGTCTCATTATGCAGCTTCTGGCACTGTATCTGATTCTCATCACATAGTTTCTCTGGTCTATACATCATGGTAGTGCTCTTCCTTGGTTTGCATCCTATCTCACTGATAGGCGATTCTTCATTGCTGTTCTTAACCTCAAATCCTCCACTCACTCTCAAGGTGTCCCTCAAGGCTCCGTTCTGGGACCTCTTCTTTTTTAATATTTATTTGTCACCCCTTGTTATGCTGATGACCTGCACATTTTCACATCTGCTTGCTCCACTTCTATGCTCTTCCCATAGACACATTACATTTATTCCTTTAGTAGATGCTTTATCCAAAGTGACTTTGAATCTCGAAGCCGGTGCAGAGAGATAAACAGAGGTGTGTAACGTGCCACTGCATTCTGGATCATTTGTAGAGGTTTAATTGTACATGTTGGAAGTCTAGCCAGAAGAGCATTGCAATAGTCCATGCTAGAAATGACCAGCATGCTCTGTTAGGAAAGGCCTGAGCGTCCTAATGTTGTGCAGTGAAAAACTGCATGGTTTGTTTTTGCAATGTGATCTTTAAAGGTCAGCTGATCATGAAGGATTATCACAAGATTCCTGGCTGAACTCGATGGAATTATCGTTGATTAACTTATCTGGATGGTAAACTGGTGCTGTACTGACCCGAGTGGCTGGGAAGAGGAGTAGGTAATGTTCTAATCATCCATGCCGACAGCTTGAGGTTCGTGCAGATCTGGTTGGATCATCTGGTTGAAAGGTGGTGTACATGGAGAAGAAGAAAGGTCCAGGAACTGAACCCTGAGGAACCCCATTTACCAGCTTGTGTGATTGGATCCCTCCCCTCCACAATCAGCCTTGAAGGATTGCAATTAAACAAACATGAACTAAAGGCAATGCAGCAAATTCAACATGATGTATTTTTTCACATTACAATGAGAATGAGTTTTTGTTGTATTACATAAATTAGTATTATGTGCTTAATTTTCATGAAAACAATGCAAAAAAGTCTTAATTTTCTTTACACTAAATATAATTATCTTTTTTGTTTGATTCTGGGTAAAAACATGAAATGAACGTTCCTGAGAGACTCAATATCTGCTAAAGAGATCCCCATTAATGACAGCGAGTGAAGCTCCACAGAAACACAGATCTTCTGAACTGTGCATCATAAATACATTTTAAAATAAATTTTAAATGACAAGACAGTAAATCTGGTTAGCTGATGTGACAGGCTGTCGGAAACACTGGAGCTTCTCAGGACTAATGCCTGCAGGAACATCTTCGCCCTCCGTCAACAGATGCAGTTTCTATATTTAGTGTGGGATGAACATGAGCTATACAGAATTATGGCAGTCATAATTATGAGATAAAGAGTCAAAACTATGACATAAAAAGTCAAAATTATGACATACTAAGTCATAATTATGAGATAAAAGCTTTATCTCAATTATGAGATCAAAATGTGAAATTATGACACTAATTCATAATTATGATATAAAAAAAACTGAATTATGAGAGGAGTCAAAATTATGACATACTAATTCATAATTATTGAGATAAAAAGTCAAAATTATGAGATAAAATTTGTGAAGCAAACATGAGCTCTACAGAATTATGAGTCATAATTATGAGAAAAAAAGTCAAAATTATGACACTAATGAGATAAGTTTAATCTTATAATTATGAGATAAAAATGTGAAATTATGACACTAATTCATAATCATGATATAAAAATCTGAATTGAGTAAAAATGATGACATGCTAATACATAATTATGAGAGCAAGAGTTGAAATTATGAGATAAAATTTGTGAAGCGAACATGAGCTCTACAGAATTATGACATTCATAATTATGATATAAAAAATCAGAATTTTGAGGTCAAAAATGACATACTAATTCATAATTATGAGCTAACAATGAGAAATTATGACACTAATTCATAATTATGATATAATAAAATTTATTTTAAAAATTAAATTAAATAATAAACAGAATTATTAGATTAAAAAAAGTCATAATTAATACCCAATGTGATTTTATGAAGAAGAAAAAAAAAGCTTCTCTAACAATCTTCTCTAGCCATTTTCTAACCCGTTCATGAGATCTCCAGCACACCAGTCATCCCATGTTATTACGGTGTATCCATATAAATGGCCCACCCTGTATAGTGGGCCCGCTTCTTTTTAACTTGTATATGCTTCTGCTTGGGAGTATTATTAGGAATTTTTAATTTTTCTTTGTCTCCCTGAAATTAAGAGGTGATGTCAATGAGCTCGGTAATAATTTCCCTTCAATTTCATCTCAGGTAAGAATTCTTGGTGGACTTAAAGTCCCCCTGTGGTGAAAATCCAGCTTTTAATGTTGTTTAAACTTTATATGTCTATATGGTGTTTTTAATATCCTTTAAGACAAACCATGTGTAAATTCATAAGTTGACACCATTGCTGAGTATTTTCTCCTTAAAACTGCAGTGAACCAAAGACAGTCTCAAAAACACGCTTTGAAATCGCTGGTGTTTCTGAGATATTTTAAGCCATGAAGAAATTTTGCTTAGGAAAAAATGGAAAAAATGCTTAAATATGTCATTTTGCTGATCAAAGATGAGTTATAAGGGATAAAAATATTGACTACAGGGGGACTTTAAATAAATGTTGTTGTTAAGAATAGTTTTTATCAATTGCAAATTATTTCTAAACTTAAAACATTTATGTATTTTCAGGATTTCACTACTATTGAAATTCTCTTTATTGTGGTCTTCCTCATTCATCCCTTTCACACAATGGTTTTAAAATGTGGAAACAAGGGAGATTTGAGGGAATTTTCAATTAATAATAAATCAAATGTTTAATTTGGTGAGCTCAGAATATCAATACGAGTTAAAGAGATTGTGGTTTATATTACTTCTGGTTCAGTTGTCTATTAGAAATAGAAGGTCATGTGCATTTAGATTGTAGGATACAACTTTACTCAGTATTCATACTGGAGAAATAGTGCAAATAATAAATTGCATGCAATTCTGAACAGAAATAATGAAACATGTAACACGTAACGTTCTACTTAACGCTGTTTTATTTGGCAAAGAGGTTCATTACAACCGACCGAAGGAAGAGAAACAGAAGAGACGTCAGCTGAGAAACTCACAATGACTTCTGTGCCGTACAGTATTAGATCTGACGGGTTTTCTTGCAGTCGACTCGTGAGTTTCAGAGTCACAACAGGTTAAAGCTACAGGAGCGTTTGGTTCTGACAAATAGCCGAAGGGAAAAGAACAATCCGGGAGGTTAAAGCATCACTTCTCTCATTGGTACAAGCATTCAAAATCAGCATCTACTCAACTAAACAATTCATCCTAAACCTTAGACATGTTGAGCAATCCATCACATATAAACATTTCAACATCCAGAATATATAAGGGTTCATTAGATCCTAAAGCAGCAAACAGAGATCGACCAGCGACATTTCAGAGTCTGAGGCCTTTTCTTTAACAATAACGCTTAAATCTATGGAAGATCATTTCCGGCAGGGAATAATAACAGAAAAAAAAAGCTAATTGCGACTTTTTATCTCACAATTCTGACCTTTTTTCTTGCAATTCTGAGTTTATAATTCACAATTGCAAAAAATATTCAGAATTAGTCGCAATTCGCTTTTCTTTTTTTATTCCATGGGGAAACGAGCTTCCGTAAAAATCACATCTGGAATGACTGTAAATGTATTTTCGCGCTGGTGATCCTTATAAAAATTAGGAATTTTTCTTTGCAATCAACAATCTACTCACTTTTAACTCTCAAATTTCTAACATTTTCTTTTTAAATTCTACATAAAGAGAGAAGAAATCAAATTTAAAAAAGACTTAATGTAATCAAAAGAACAGTGACAATATGAATATAAGAATAACATTAAAGAACAATCGTACATCTATTTTGGCAATATTTCCCAAATCAAGCAGAAAAATAACTTTTCATCGTGGGAAAATGAATCAAAGGAAAGTTCTACAAGAGAACAGAAGTTTCATCTTAAATTTGGCCTCGGTTTCTAATCTTGTTGCTTTATTTTAGTTTTTACATTTTGGTTTCATTGCGTTTGTTCTAGACAACAAGAATCAGAGGCCTAAAGGGTTAAAGACTTTTCATGTGAATCTAGAAAGTGTTATTTTGGTAACTATTCGAACAGTGAAGAGCAGTTCACATGTGTGGTAAACCGGTTAGTTAACACACACACACACACACACACACACACACACACACACACACACACACTCTTATCAAGCTGGTTTGGGGTTTGTTCATGTGCTTTAGAGGAAGAACCGAGGTATTTGGTCTCATAAACACGATCACTAACCGTTATTTGGCAAGTTCAGCTTCAACATTATTAAGAAAGAAGCAGATCTTATTTTCTGGTTTCAACATATGAAAATATATTCGATATCTGCTAGTCATTATTAGTTATAATTTCTAGAATAGAATCTGTGTCTTTGAGGTAATCATCATCAGGTTCTGAGCTTGAGCTAATGAGTGACGTCAGTGTCCGGAGCGTTTGGCTTTGGTTAATGGTCAGTTTTCTGGTTTAATCATCATCAGTTATGGAAGCCCATATCAAAAAGTCATGCTTTGGTATATTATAATTAAAAAGCAAAATCATGACATATTAAGTCATAATTATGAGATAAAATCTCAAGATAAAAAGTCAAAATTATGACATACTAATTAATAATTATAAGATAAAAAGTCAAAACTATGACATACTAAGTCAATTATAGGCTAAAAACTTTATCTCATATAAAAAGTTGAATTTATGACACTAAATCATAATTATGATAATAAAAAACCCAGAATTATGAGATGTCAAAATTATGACATACTAATTATTAATTATTATTATTATTAATTATGACTTTTTAGCTCATAATTATGACTACTACATTTTGGAATTATGAGATAAAAAGTTATGTCATATACCAATTTTAATTCTGACAAAAACTATGGCATTAAAAAGAACAATGACTTAGTATGTTAATTGAATTGTATTAAAAGTTGGAATTATTACATACTAAATAATTATGAGAAGTCAAACTTTTGACAGTAAGTCAATTATAATGTAAAAACTTGAAACTGTGAGAAAAAGGTTGCTTTTTAATCTCAATTTAAACTTTTTAATCTCATATTTATGAGTTAGTATGTAATATTTTTACTCATCTAAAATTTTTGCCTTTTTATGTCATAATTATGATTTACCAAAGCATGACTGTTTTTTCATGTGTGTCGGAAACGGGCTTCAATGCTCAGACCAACACGACTAAGAGGAAACAGTGTTTGTGGATCACTGTGTAGAAAGGAAAGAGAAGCAGAAGATCTTTGGACGTCCCTCAACTTTCACAGAAGCTTCTTCTGCCGCTTCAACACACAAATCTGAGAAAGAGTCTCGTAAAACATCAACAGTTCCGGCAGAGGTCAAACTCTCACTGGCATCGGCTCGGGCCCGAGGAGGACCCGTTTGAAGACGCCCGTGTTTGAGGTAGGCTGTTTTCCCAGGCTCTTTGGATGGAGTGGGAGGGGCTTAGGGGAGTGGGTGGAGTCTTCAGCTGCACACAGGCTAATGTGGCGAATAATTAATGAGCAATCACACGACACACACACTCATTACATCCACACACTAACTATTCATCTGTTCAGTCACACAGAACACACATTTTTGGTTTAACAGGATAAAGTTCAATTTGTTATTCTAGTAGACGCGTCACGTTAGTGACATTAACTAAGTTTGAGGTTTGTTTCCTCTTCCTAATATTTGGAATGAGAGTTTAAACGGAGCTCTGATGTGGTTTAAGTCGACAGACGGTTCTGTTCCAATCCCACACTGAACATCATGAGCTGTCATTAAAGCTCCTCGTTTACAGGGTTATAAAGCAGCGTCACGTGTGTGTGTGTGTCTCCTTTACATTCATTTATCCACTGCATTCAAGCTATATTCTTTATCAGTTCATGCATTCCCTGGGAATCAAACCCACAATTTTCGTGTTTCTCTACTGCAATCCTAGAAAGCACAAAGTCGAGGGAGTGTGGACTATAAAGGAAAATATAGTGAAAGTGAATTAAAAGTGGACTGTTTTACCCACTGTATGTGTATGGTGTATTTATGCCTATAAAAGATGGATGTCTAACTCCTAATCGGTCTCTTATGATGGTTGTGATGGTTATGATGGTTGTGATGGTTATGATGGTTGTGATGGTCATGATGCTGCCTATGAAGCTCACTAGGGTTTGGAACAGATGCTGTGTGTCGTTCGTCATCAGAGGCACTAAACGGATGTTGTGTGTGACTGAGTTCAGTTGTGTAAGGCTTTGGTGAGAGAGACTTGGTCACTGTGCAGCTGAAGGGGGGGAGGGGGGGTACTTCATCCAGTGCCAGTGCCAGTGCTGGTTCCGGTACCAGTTCCGATGCCAGTGCCAGTGCCAGTGCCAGTGCCAGTGCCAGTGCCTGTTCCAGTTCCAGTGCCAATTCCGGTACCAGTTCTGGTGCCAGTACCAGTGCCAGTTCTGGTGCCAGTACCAGTGCCAGTTCCAGTGCTGGTTCCAGTTCCAGTTCTGGTGCCAGTACCAGTGCCAGTTACAGTACTGGTTCCAGTTCCGGTGCCAGTGCTAATGCCAGTGTCTGCCGGGCGGAGAGGTTGTGGTTCGATCATCACCCGACACTGAGGAACCGCTGCCTGACGCTCTACACCAGCCTGAGGAACACCAGAGTTCATTACATATGAGATTTAATGACATATGAGTGTGTTTGTGTGTTTTATTCTAAAATGTTTTTACTCTATAATAAAACTGTTCTTTCAGCTTAGGTTTGTTAGTTTAGGTTAGTACAGTTGTCATTTGTACGGGGCTTTGGATCTGCTGAATGAATAACTGTTAACAGTTTGTGTAGTCACTAGCTTTATATAAGAACAACAGAAGTCTGTCATGTGTGTCATTTACTGTACACACACATGCTGTAATTAATCTCCATAACCTGTGTTGATTATTGTGATGTGTTTACCTGTGGCATGAGCTCAATGGCGTCAGTCGTGCGGATGGTGGCGTCTTTAGCAGCGGCTTGACCTCCTGACAGACTCCAGTTACCCGGAGAACCTTTCTGACAGAAGAAACTACACACACACACACACACACACACACACACACACACACAACCAGCACTCATTACCAGAACATCTCAAACACAACAGTTTAAGAGACACTTCATATCCAGTGATATTATTGATCTGACTGCACTGACACTATCAGAGAACAGAACTTGATCTGAACAGTGACTCTCTCTTCTTCTGTAGAGCTGCTTCACTCCTGACTCTAAGTCTGTCTCATATTTGATGAAGTTTCATCAGTGATTCTGTTATTCTCCTGTTTATTACAGTGAAGCTGCTCACAGTAATAAACACAGAGTCAGAACACTGTGGCAGAAAATCTCAGCTGTGTGCAGTGTTGCGGAAAGTAACTTTTAAAAGTAATGCATTACAATATTGCATTACTCCCCCAAAAAGTAACTAATTGCGTTACTTGGTTACTTTTTATGAAAAGTAATGCGTTATATTACTTTTGCGTAACTTTTTCTCACATGGGCTGGGCTTGCTTTTTTGTTTTTTAATAACAACAAACAACAACAACAACAAAAAAAGTTCTATTTTTGGCAAATGTTAAGGCCCTTTCACACCAAAAGTTAAATGAATAATCTTCATAATCTAATCCTCAGGCTGAAGGAAATGCATGTTTACTCCTGTACAGTAGAGGTAGAGTACAGTAGAGGTAGAGTACAGAACAGTGGAGTACAGTACAATATTGTACAGTGGAGTAGAGTACAGTATTGTACAGTAGAGGTAGAGTACAGTACAGTAGAGGTAGAGTACAGTATAGTACAGTACAGTGGAGTGGAGTAGAGTACAGTACAGTATTGTACAGTAGAGGTAGAGTACAGTAGAGGGCGCCACTCAAACAAACATTTCAGCTGCTGCTGTTCTGGATTAAAGAACAATAGGATACAGGAGAAGGAAGTTCAACGCTTATTTCTAAATCTAACCTAAAGTCATTTTTGCTTATTAGTATGGCTGAATTATATCATTGAAGGTCAGCAGCAAAGACATTGGTTAATAAAGTGAGATTAAATACATAAAGTATATTTGAAGACCTCAGATGCAAAAGCCTCTAAAAGCCACCTATGTCAAAAATGAGATAATAATATTGAGTGAATGCTCTCCGCACATAGTATACGTTCATCAAATACTTTCACTTCAAACTCACTAAATCCCAGCCTCAGCCCATTCAGAAATGTCGGTACTTAGGTAGAAACCTGTACGCAGGAGCCCGATAAAAATGTTGATATTAAAGAAAAACGTTAGACGGACTTGGAGGCTTTTGCACCTGAAGTCTTCATTTGTGTAATTTAATATATAGTCAATTATAAAGTTTTGCGGAAAATTCTGAGATTGCATTTTACTGTTTTTATTCATTTTGAGGAATACTGTATGTTTTTGTGCAAGTGAGATGAGTAAATGCATGTTCATATGAACAGGAGAGAGGAGAGCTGTCAGCTAATAAATGTGAAAAAGTAACTAGCGTTACTTATTTGAAAAAGTAACAGGTATTTTGTTGTAAATTGAAAAAGTAATGCGTTACTTTACTAGTTACTTGATAAAGTAATCTGATTACATAACTCAAGTTACTTGTAATGAGTTACACCCAACACTGGTTGTGAGTGTGTGACGGGATAAGACCCGGACGCACCTGTGCCGGTATCCGAACATCAGGAAGAGAGCGCAGAATATAATGCAGGCCATGCCGATGTGGATCCCGATCACGAGTCCTGTCATGGAGCTCTCGCTATCCTGACGACAGTTACAGAGACTCTGTCCTGCTGACAACACACACACACACACACACACACACACACACCTTCAGCTGTACAGTACACATCATCTGCCGGCTACGCTTTTATAAAAATAGCATGCAGAATTATAAACATTTCAAAAACACAAGCACGTAACATCAGTGGCTGCATTATGTCGCATATTTCCTTTAGCGAGTCACGTTCAGTCATCTCGTTTTACATTTTAAAACCAATTATCTGTAAAAATGTCTCAGTTTGGTCAAACACACTAGAAATGCGCTTTGCATTGTGGGATACAGTAGTCAGTTTACAGTGTGTTCTGTTGTTGTTGGACTGTTAAAAACTTATAGGTTAAGTTTATTTCACAAAACATATTGTTTCAAAAGCAGTATTTCTTATTCTAAAATGCTATTTATCTACTAGATCATGATTATTTTTAAAATGCTAGATTATTAACTATAATGCTAAGAGTATTTTAATTTTTATCTAAAATGTTTTTCTATTATGAAAATGCAGTAGATCGTCTGGTTTTAATTACAGGAAGATTTCATAAAATTATGCAGAAACAGTATGAGCGGTGCACACATCTCCTGTAGTTCTGAGGAGAAGTGCACTGATGAGTATGACACTTATGGAATGCCAAAGCAAATGTAGACATAAATACATATATACATAAACAAATGTGAAAATAAATACATCAAATGAAAAAATGGGGGAAAAAAATACAATTACACATAAATACGAAAATAAAAGTATATAAATACTCAATTTATTTTTTAATTTTTTTACATTTCATTGTATATTTATTTATGTATTTTATTCATATATTTATGTATGTATGTATGCATTTATTATTATTATTATCATTATTACTACATATTTGGCATTCCATAGACCAGGGGTCAGCAAGTAACTTTGGCCACGGGCCAATATTTTTTTTAGCCAGTAGATGGCGGGCCAGCTACACAGAGTTAGGCCTATGGATACAAATTAAATACTCTCATAGGCCTATAATCGCGGAATATGATGGGTCCGTCACCGTCCGTGGATCATTCGTTCAATCGTTTTTTTTTTTTTCAAATTAAAACCAAAAATAAAAAGATGAAAAATGTATTTTCTGAACTAAAATGAAAAAACGAATAACGACGGGTTTTCTGATTTTCTGATTGTGCTCAGATCAAAAATAGAAAAAATGAATTACTGGATTAGACAAATTTTAATTTTGATTTTTAATTTTTAATTTAACTACTTTAGTTATATATCAAAGAAATCATTTTAAACAGATCAAGTACTATTGTGGTAACAGATCACAGCCATTTTAATAAAGGTATGAAAATAGCAATCATGCCTCATTCGCTTACAGTCCGACTTTATTCCTTTATTT
The DNA here is from genome assembly GCF_963993115.1 of Abramis brama. Classification (NCBI taxonomy): domain Eukaryota; kingdom Metazoa; phylum Chordata; class Actinopteri; order Cypriniformes; family Leuciscidae; genus Abramis; species Abramis brama. The sequence continues at coordinate 662,552 of NC_139979.1, read as the reverse complement.
TATTATTATTTATTCGGGACACACGCATACACACCTAAGGTTTAAGGAGGTCTGCGCGGGACTGTTTTTTTTTTTTTTTTGTCCCGCTCCCACAAGGTTCTATTCAGCAACCGCTTAAAATACACTCTGTGTTCACCCGCTTTATTTCCGGAAAATTTAATCTCGTTTCCAGAATCTCACATTCAAATGTCTCTAACGGAAAGAATGAGATTAAGTAGCCTATAATAATTATAAATGCTATACAAAAATTGTGTTCGTGTCAATATAAATATTAGGCTATTTTAACATTGTAGGCTACTGTCAGCAGAGAAAAAAAAAATGCCACAGAAAAAAAACATGAAATATAAATAACATAAATTAAATAGGACAAAGCCTATCACTCAAATTTCTAAGCAACATAAACGAAAATCATATTGCCCTACTGACAAATGAAGTAGACTATTTTCTGCCAAACAATTTCAAACATCCTTGCAAAAAAAGAATGTTGTTGACTGACAATGGTTTCAGTACCAAACAGCGGTGTGAACGCGCCGCATGATTCCCATATGGGCGTTTCACCGCCGCGTGACTACGGCTTTTCTCAAGTAGTGGAAGAGTTTTGTGCAGCATTTAGGACTTCCAAAATAATCCGGCGGGCCAGAAAATATTGCTGGCGGGCCAGTTTTGGCCCGCGGGCCGCCAGTTGCCTTTCCCTGCCATAGACACTGACTGTGAGCGACTGTGAACATGTGCACACTGACGCTCTGCCTCCATCTAGTGTGTGTGACGTCACACTGCAAGAGGTTAAGATTTACACTTCAGAACTTCTACTAGCCAAAGGTTAATATATCAGAAATTACCAGATGATCAGTCACAGCTTACATTTAAAATATTTAAAATGCAAATACCCAGTATGTAATCCAATTCTGAATTAAGTTACTTTCATTGTTTGTGGATGATTTTACCCATATTTGACGTTAATTTCAAACCCTGAATATGAAGCATCACCTGCTGCATTTTTCTCGCTCTTTTCAGTCTCAGCCAATGAGACAAGTCGCTTGTTGCCGATGCTGTCACCATTCCCATTAAAGGCAACGAGCTGGATCTCATACACAGCTGCGGCTTCTGCAACACACAAACACACACTGATGGTGAGACACTGCTGCTCTTGTGCATGCGTGAGTGAGTGTGTGTATGCATGCGTGAGTGTGTGCGAGTGTGTATGCATGCGTGAGTGTGTGCGAGTGTGTATGCATGCGTGAGTGAGTGTGTGTATGCATGTGTAAGTGAGTGTGTGTGTGTATGCATGCATGAGTGAGTGTGCGTATGTATGCATGCGTGAGAGTGTGTGCGTATGCATGTGCATGCATGAGTGCGTGCATGCGTGGGTGCATGAGTGTGTGTGTGCATGCGCGAGTGAGTGTGTGCATGAGTGTGTATGCATGCGTCAGTGTGTATGCATGCCTGAGTGTGTGCGTGCATGAGTGTGTGTATGCATGGGTGAGTATGTGAGTGAGTGTGTATGCATGATTATGTGTCAGTGTGTGTGTATGCATGCGTGAGTGTGTGCATGCATGCGTCAGTGCGTGAGTGAGTGTGTATGTGTGAGTGTGTGTGCATGCATGCGTCAGTGTGTGTATGCATGCGTGAGTGAGTGTGTATGCTTGAGAGTGTGTATGCATGCGTGAGTGAGTCTATGCATGCGTACGTGTGTATGCATGCATGAGAGGAGCGTGAGTGAGTGTGTGTATGTGTGTGCACTGACCCAGGTTAGAGATGGTGTGTGTGTTTATCTGTGCAGGAAAACGCTCCTCATGTCCAAACTCTTGTTGCGGCAGCATTCGATGAGACAGTTTATATCCCTCCACACGACCTGCTTTAACAGGCAGATCCCAGAACACCTGCATCGCTGTGCTGTTCAGAACCTTCGTGAAGAAACTCGGCATTGTGGGAACTGAGAGACAGAGTTAACGGAATTAGTGCATGCGATTAGTAAGTGTGCAGAACAAGTATTACCATAGTGCTTTGGACAAGTAGCAGGGTAAACTGAGTAAATACTATAGTACAGCGGTTCTTTTGTTTTCTGACTTGAAGGCCCTATGTCGCCAAACACAGTTCACAGAACGCATACTCACTCACGCATGCATACACTCACTCACTCACGCATGCATACACTCACTCACGCATGCATACACTCACTCACTCACGCATGCATACACTCACTCACGCATGCATACACTCACTCACTCACGCATGCATACACTCACTCACGCATGCATACACTCACTCACTCACGCATGCATACACTCACTCACTCACGCATGCATACACTCACTCACTCACGCATGCATACACTCACTCACTCACGCATGCATACACTCACTCACTCACGCATGCACTCACTCACGCTTGCATACACTCACGCACGCATACACTCACTCACACACGCATACACTCACTCACACACGCATACACTCACTCACACGCATGCACACTCACTCACGCATGCATACACTCACGCATGCACTCACTCACGCATACACTCACTCACGTATACATACGCTCTTGCATGCATACACACACTCACGCATGCATTCACTCACACATGCATACTCACTCACACATGCATACACACTCACACACGCACTCACACATGCATGCACTCACTCACTCATGCATGCTTGCATACAATCACTCATACACGCACTCACTCACACATACACTCACTCACGCATGCATACATTCACTCACGCATGCATGCATACACTCACTCACTCACGCATGCATACACACTCACACATGCATACACTCTCACACACACACACACACACACTCACGCATGCATACACTCACTCACGCATGCATACACACACACACACACACACACACACACTCACACTTGCATACACTCACTCACGCATACTCACTCACTCACTCACGCATCCATACACACACACACACACTCACGCATGCACACACTCACGCATGCACACACACTCACGCATGCATACACTAACCCATGCATACACTCACTCACGCATAAATACACTCATGCATGCATACACACACACACACTCACGCATGCATACACTCACGCATGCATACACACACACACTCACACTCACGCATGCATACACTCTCACTCACGCATGCATGCATACACACACTCACGCATGCACTCACTCACGCATGCACACACTCACGCATGAATACACTCACTCACGCATGCATGCATACACTCACTCACTCACGCATGCATGCATACACTTACTCACGCATGCATACACTCACTCACACACCATTATGGCGTTGAATCATCTGTCAGTCGTGTGTGTGTGTGTGTGTAAATTCTTACCGGCCCCGTGTGTGGTGGCGATGACGCTTCTCGACTCCTGACTGGCTCCCAGCGGCGAATACGCTTTGACGTAGATAGAGAAGGTGGTGGAGGCTTCCAGGTTTGTGAAGTCGTGCTGAAACGTGTCTTTGCTAACGGCTTCCTGAAGCTCGCTGCTGTCCGGCTCTAAAAACACACACACATCATTCATCAGTTTAGATCCTCTGATAAACACAGCTCTCGGTTGGTGTCTCATCTCACCGCCCAGTTTGCGTATATGCAGCACGTATCCGATGATGCCGTCGCTGACGTGTGGCTCCGGCTGCTGCCAGCGGATCCGTAGGGAACTGGTGGACAGTGGTGTGGCCGTCAGGTCCTGAGGGGCTTCTGGGAACTGGGCGGACTGGGAGACGGCGAGGCGAGCGCTGGCCTGGTTGGTTCCCGCACTGTTCTCCGCGATACACTGATAAATGGCCTCGTCTTCAGCAGTGATGCGTGTCACAGCCAGAGTACTGCAGGTAAACACACACACACACACACACACACACACACACACACTCGTTTCATTGACATCTTTATCCCTGTGAGGCTCTAAATGATCTGATAAACCTGTCAATCTCCTGCAGTCCTTCTGTCTCTGATTGATCGTTTTCACTCTTTTATCAAGTAAAAGTCTTTTAGTTTAATTGTACAAGCGTCCTCCTTCAGCTCGAGCTTCACGAGTCTTTCTGCTGTCAAATCTGCTCTGATTTTATCAAGGAAACGTAAGAATAACTTTGATATTGTTAGTAATATTTCAGCTGGACTGAAGCAGCTTTACTTGATTATCATCATTTATTATTATAAAAATCATGAGTATCAAATATGATCATCAGGCTTTTGAGGAAGGTTTATTTGTTCATCTCTCAATCATCATTGTACTGCATTCCATTATATTATATGTTTTACAACTATCTTACTAAGACTAATATTATTGGCAGATATTGATATTTATATGCATTTTATTTTAAACAATTTACATTATAAGCGTCAGAATTTCATATAAATATCAGCATCTGCATCAAACTGCATATTTTTGCTCTGAATAAAATGAGTCATATGAGTCATAAAAGCCTGATGTATCAAACAAAACACATGAAAACATTTTTTTCATCATTCACAAAACACTATTATTCCATATGTCAGGCTGTCGAGCGGCTGTAGGCTGGCGCTCACCTGTTGTTGTTGGTGAGTTTGACGTTTTCTCCAGGCGTGAGAATCTTGCCGTTCTTCAGCCAGATGAGGTGCGGATCGGGAACACCTTGAGCCTGACAGGTGAAGACGACACTCGAACCCGCCGGCTTCGACACCGACTGAGGCCACTGCAGGAACTCTGGAGGAGCTGAACCAGCAAACACCAATCAATCAAACACCAGTCCATCAATCAGGAGCTGAACCAGCAAACACCAGTCCATCAAACACCAGTCCATCAAACACCAGTCCATCAAACACCAGTCCATCAAACACCAGTCCATCAAACACCAGTCAATCAATCAGGAGCTGAACCAGCAAACACCAGTCCATCAAACACCAGTCCATCAATCAAGAGTTGAACCAGCAAACACCAGTCCATCAAACACCAGTCAATCAAACACCAGTCCATCAAACACCAGTCCATCAAACACCAGTCCATCAAACACCAGTCCATCAAACACCAGTCCATCAATCAAGAGTTGAACCAGCAAACACCAGTCCATCAAACACCAGTCAATTAAACAAACACCAGTCAATCAAGAGCTGAACCATCAAACACCAGTCAAAACACCAGTCCATCAAACACCAGTCAATCAAACACCAGTCCATCAAACACCAGTCCATCAAACACCAGTCCATCAAACACCAGTCCATCAAGAGCTGAACCATCAAACACCAGTCCATCAAACACCAGTCAATCAAAAGCTGAACCATCAAACACCAGTCAAAACACCAGTCAATCAAACACCAGTCCATCAAACACCAGTCCATCAAACACCAGTCCATCAAACACCAGTCCATCAAACACCAGTCAATCAAGAGCTGAACCATCAAACACCAGTCAATCAAACACCAGTCCATCAAACACCAGTCCATCAAACACCAGTCAAAACACCAGTCAATCAAGAGCTGAACCATCAAACACCAGTCAAAACACCAGTCAATCAAACACCAGTCAAAACACCAGTCAATCAAACACCAGTCCATCAAACACCAGTCCATCAAACACCAGTCAATCAAGAGCTGAACCATCAAACACCAGTCCATCAAACACCAGTCAATCAAGAGCTGAACCATCAAACACCAGTCCATCAAACACCAGTCAATCAAGAGCTGAACCATCAAACACCAGTCCATCAAACAAACACCAGTCCATCAAGAGTTGAACATCAAACACCAGTCAATCAAGAGCTGAACCATCAAACACCAGTCCATCAAGAGCTGAACATCAAACACCAGTCAATCAAGAGCTGAACCATCAAACACCAGTCAATCAAGAGCTAAACCATCAAACACCAGTCCATCAAACACCAGTCCATCAAACACCAGTCAATCAAGAGCTGAACCATCAAACACCAGTCCATCAAACAAACACCAGTCCATCAAGAGCTGAACATCAAACACCAGTCAATCAAACAAACACCAGTCCATCAAGAGCTGAACATCAAACACCAGTCAATCAAGAGCTGAACCATCAAACACCAGTCAATCAAGAGCTAAACCATCAAACACCAGTCCATCAAACACCAGTCCATCAAGAGCTGAACCATCAAACACCAGTCCATCAAACAAACACCAGTCCATCAAGAGCTGAACATCAAACACCAGTCAATCAAGAGCTGAACCATCAAACACCAGTCCATCAAACACCAGTCAATCAAGAGCTGAACATCAAACACCAGTCAATCAAGAGCTGAACCATCAAACACCAGTCCATCAAACACCAGTCAATCAAGAGCTGAACCATCAAACACCAGTCCATCAAACAAACACCAGTCCATCAAGAGCTGAACATCAAACACCAGTCAATCAAACAAACACCAGTCCATCAAGAGCTGAACATCAAACACCAGTCCATCAAACAAACACCAGTCCATCAAGAGCTGAACATCAAACACCAGTCAATCAAACAAACACCAGTCCATCAAGAGCTGAACATCAAACACCAGTCAATCAAGAGCTGAACCATCAAACACCAGTCAATCAAGAGCTAAACCATCAAACACCAGTCCATCAAACACCAGTCCATCAAACACCAGTCCATCAAACACCAGTCCATCAAACACCAGTCCATCAAGAGCTGAACCATCAAACACCAGTCAATCAAGAGCTGAACCATCAAACACCAGTCCATCAAACACCAGTCAATCAAGAGCTGAACCATCAAACACCAGTCCATCAAACACCAGTCAATCAAGAGCTGAACCATCAAACACCAGTCCATCAAACACCAGTCAATCAAGAGCTGAACCATCAAACACCAGTCCATCAAACACCAGTCAATCAAGAGCTGAACATCAAACACCAGTCCATCAAACAAACACCAGTCAATCAAGAGCTGAACATCAAACACCAGTCAATCAAGAGCTGAACCATCAAACACCAGTCAATCAAGAGCTAAACCATCAAACACCAGTCCATCAAACACCAGTCCATCAAACACCAGTCAATCAAGAGCTGAACCATCAAACACCAGTCCATCAAACAAACACCAGTCCATCAAGAGCTGAACATCAAACACCAGTCAATCAAACACCAGTCAATCAAGAGCTGAACCATCAAACACCAGTCCATCAAACACCAGTCCATCAAGAGCTGAACCATCAAACACCAGTCCATCAAACAAACACCAGTCCATCAAGAGCTGAACCATCAAACACCAGTCAATCAAGAGCTGAACCATCAAACACCAGTCCATCAAACACCAGTCAATCAAGAGCTGAACCATCAAACACCAGTCCATCAAACACCAGTCCATCAAGAGCTGAACCATCAAACACCAGTCCATCAAACACCAGTCCATCAAGAGCTGAACCATCAAACACCAGTCCATCAAACACCAGTCAATCAAGAGCTGAACCATCAAACACCAGTCCATCAAACACCAGTCCATCAAACACCAGTCAATCAAGAGCTGAACCATCAAACACCAGTCCATCAAACACCAGTCCATCAAGAGCTGAACCATCAAACACCAGTCCATCAAACAAACACCAGTCCATCAAA
>NC_139979.1:640000-650000 GCF_963993115.1 Abramis brama | reverse complement strand
TGCTGAGAGAGAAAACACACATCCCGTCACATGACAGCTCTTTAATTCTCTCAAAACACTCAATTTACCAATAAAAAGAAAAAAATCTATAGTCATTTTTGCTTATGGTTTAATCATCAAGGTCAGAAGCGAGAATAATGGTCAAACTGAGATTAAATGCATAAAACTTTATGTTTTATTTAACATATTTAGTTATTGGAGGTTTGCATAGTATTCTGATTCTGCATTTCACTGATTTTATTCCTTTTGAGGAATACTGAATCTTTTTTTTGTGCAAGTGAGATGAGTAAATGCTCACATTTAGTCTAGAACTACAATAACCATCATGCTCACACACACACACACACACAACGATTTGTCTCAACATGAGGACAGGAGAGCTGTCAGTCAATAAATAGGAAAACAAAGTAAATAGCGTTACTTATTTGAAAAAGTAACTTAGATATTTTGTTGTAAATGAAAAAGTAATGCGGTACTTTACTAGTTACTTGAAAAAGTAATCTGATTACGTAACTCGAGTTACTTGTAATGAGTTACACACAACACTGGTGAGGAGTGTGTTTGCAAACTTTTGATTGGCGTCTTGACAAAATCTGAGCCCAGTTTGAGCACTTTATCTCTCTGAATGTGTGTGTGAGTGTGTTCGCGTCACTCACAGGCCAGCTGGACGTGTGCCTTGCGGCTGATGAGGAGCCCGTAGCGGTTCTGCGCCGCGCACTCGTACTCGCCCGCGTCGCTCTCGCCACCGTCACGCCGCTTCTGGAAGTTTCGGATCAGGAGCGTCCCGTTATCCAGAACCGCTGCTCGCGCTCCGGGAGATACGGGAATGCCGTTCCGTCGCCATGTGACCGTGATAGGCCCCTCCCCCTCCACCTGACAGTCCAGCATGAGGGGGCGGTCCCTCACGGCGATGACATCACTGGGTTCTTTGATGAACGCCAACTCTGAAGCTCCACCCAAACCTGCAGGACAAGAGCAGAGGACATGATGACGGGGAATAGAACTGACACCCGTCTGATTAATCTGAGAGGAACTGATGCTTACGAACGATTCGTGAGGATGAAGATGGTGATGATGATGATGATGATGCATCATAAGGGATGATGAAATCCTGATGGAGGAAAACTGTTACTCATATTCATATAACGTCAGATAAACAGAAGCTCATAAGACACGTAGATTAAGGGATAATGTACATCCAGCCGTTTGTTATCTCAGAATAAACCCGACCGGGTGATCAGGATCAGGTCTTCATCAGCCTGAAGGGGTTTATTCTGAGATCACACACACACACCTGAAGGGGTTTATTCTGAGATCACACACACACACACACACCTGAAGGGGTTTATTCTGAGATCACACACACACACACACACCTGAAGGGGTTTATTCTGAGATCACACACACACACACACACCTGAAGGGGTTTATTCTGATATAACAACCGGCTGGATGTCATTATCCCGCTTATTACACGGATACTTGCCACATAAGTAAATAATTCGACACAAAATATTGATCTAAATATTTAATTAGGTCTTTAAACGCAGAGCTTCGCGGAGGGAGCAGTTTCAGCGGCGAGATCAAACTAGACAGACATTTAAGAAATGCGGTTTACAGTCATAGCACTTATTACACAGCATTTCTCACATTAATAATTATGGAGATCAGAGATATTGATTTCAGATTAAACTGTTTTAAAATCGTACCTGTTTGTATCTTATAATCCAACAGTGAACAACACAATAGTCACAAAATGGCCGCCGCTGCGTTTGTGTGAAACGAGAGAGAGCGAGTCCGCGATACTGGATGGCATAATTAAATAACTGTACACAAAATATTGATTCGACTGAGTTTTAATATTTTATCAGCTCACCAAACACAAAACTTCCACAAACAAAAACTGTTCTCAGCGGCTGTTATCTGGGAATAACTTACAGCTCGACTGACCAATCAGAATCAAGCATTCACAGAGCCGTGTAATAACTATTTTTAAATTCTACTATTTTAACTATTTTTAAAACTATTTTTAATACATTACCTAAAAAAAGTGCTGTTCTGTCACAGTATTTTTGTCTTGTTTTCTAATCCAAATATCTAAACATTCTTAAATCAAGACATTTAATGCAGAAGCAAAATGACATGAGATGAGAAGTGTGGTTTAATAAGAAATTGATCAAAATGAAGTAAGAATCTGTCAATGGCGTCAGACAAATAAACCTAATTCAGAGGAAAGCAAGTGGAGAAGCGGATATAACTCTGTGTCATTGGCAGATATTTGTTCTTGGTTTAAGCATAAAAACCCCAATAAAACCACAAACAAAATGAAATGAGAAAAAGCATGTAAAGATGCCAGGCCGCTCAGCTCTTTAGATCAGCGTTTACACACACACACACACACACACACGCACACGCTTGCATCAGTACACAGATACGGCTGAGTCTCAGTGCGGGCTGGTGGTTCTGCTGGATTTAGAGCGTCTTTAATCAAAGTGATTCATCTCCACTGAACTTAAACTTGACTTTCGGGCGTCTGATTGATGGCTCTTTCAGAAGCACTCACACAAACACACACAAAACCCCAAAACAGCCACACAATGCGGCTCCACACCCCCCCTCCTCCTCCATAACTGCCCCTGCCCCATCATTCTGCCCCGTCTGAAGAGCATCTGCCCCTCCTCCGCCCCGTGGCGCTGCGAGTGTCTTTCACAGTGTGTGTGAGGGTGACTTTCCCATGCCACACCATCACTCACACACACCGCCCCCCTCGCAGCTGCCACACACACACACAAAACACTGCAGTCACACTTGAACTTGAACGCACTCGCGTGGAAAACCCAGACTCGTGGCATCAGGGTCAGACCTGGTCACATGACCTCTGACCTGGTCACATGACCTCAGATCAGGTGCACTTCAGACGCTCCTCAGATTCTCTCTGACGGGAATATCACTCCGCGAACAAACCGAACTCACACACACACACACACACACACACACACGAGCAAGAGATTCATGAGGATCCATTCATACCAAGATCCAGAACTGTAATCACAACTATAACTATAACCATAACAATAACTATTGAAAACTATAGCGATAACTACTATAGCATTAAAGTTAACTATAACAATAACCATAACAAGAACTAATAACTATAGTAATAACTACAACAGTAACTATAACCATAACAATAACTATGGATAACTATAACAATAATGGTAACTACAACGATAAACTATAACCATAACTAATCATAACTATAACAGTAACTAGAATGATAATAACTAACGATAACTATAGCAATAACTGTAACAGTAACTAAAACCATAACTTATAATAACCATAAAAATAACTAACAATAACTATAGTGGTAACTAACAATAGTGTCAACTATAATGATAACCATAACAATAGCTAATGATAACTATAACATTAAAGTTAACTATAACGATAACCATAGCAATAACTATACTTGCATCCACACCAGTGTGGAACTATAATGATAACTTATAATAACTATAACTATTACAAATATAATGATAAATACACAGGCTGATAGGCCCTAACTCAATCTGCTTGTAATCACACCATTCTCTATAGGGCACAGCTGATTGGTTCCTGCTGTATCAGTAGCCAATGAGCTCGCTGGAACCCCTCCTCCTCCCCCAGCTCCACCTGTGTAGATCTGCTACGGGTGAGTCTCACTCGCTCACAACAGTGTCGTGTGTGTATTGGCCGTAGCATGTCCCATACTCACTCTAAAGCAGCAGATCTATTCCACCAAGACCAAACATATCCATTCCCAAGCCAATCACTCCGAGAGTTGTCATGACTATTACTGTATGGTTACAGTTATTGTTCCTTCCTCAGGCCTTTCCTCAAGCAGAATGTTTGTGTGTTCAGAAAACTGTCCCATCATTCCTGCAGTGTACAGTATACATACACAACACACAAATGACCTACTAAACAGTACAGTATCCCACAATGCAATGCAAAAAGCCTTCCATTTAGACTCATTACATGATCAGACTGCCAAAGTTTAAAAAAGAATTACATTGAAAACAAACAATGCTGTGAGAAAAAGATGTTTTGTAAGAGTGTGAGATCAACAACATTTTACTATAAGAACTGAAACTCCAGAGGTTTTTTAAACATTGAGTCCTTGTATAAGCGGTCTGGTCTGATTTGATTTGGTCTGGTCTGGTCTGGTCTGGTTCGGTCTAGTTTGGTTTGGTTTGATCTGGTCTGGTCGTTATCTGGCTCTAGTTAAATGAGATTCACCAGTAGTGTCTAAAGCCGCAGCTGTTTTCTCTCCTCACAATAGCAGAGCATGTTCACTGGTAAACACTGGAGGATCCGGCCTCCCTGCGGCTGTCATTCGTGAGACGTGGCTCCGCCCCCCAGACTGTCAATCATGAGGCTCAGCTCCGCCCCAGACTGTGACCTCAGAGCCTAGAGGTCATGAGAATCAGCCGCTCCTCCTCCTGCTCTCTTCATTGTGTTCTGAAGTTCACGGCCGTATGAAGACTGAGAAACATACATCTGCTCATCAGAACGTGAGTGTGTGTGTGTGTGTGTGTGTGTGTGTGTGTGTGTGTGTGTGTGTGTGACCCGCAGGAAACCACTTTCAGCCTCGCAGACGGAGTCAAACGCCTCGAAATTCTGCTGAATCTATTACACAAATGTTCAATAAAGCATCACAGATATTTATAATCCAGTTACAGAGTTCACAACACACTATGAACAAGTACCATGGTATATTACCAGTGTTTTTAGACTCTGCACTTTGAAGAGGTAACATGCAAATATCATGATATATGAATATGCTAATGATTCACTACCATGGGAAATGAGCTTAAAGACCTTCTCATCTACTGAAAGTAATTCAATATTTAATATCTGCATGTATATTGAGCATTAACCGTCATCAGAACGTTGAGAAAGTGTTGAAATATTAACTTAAAATCTCAAGAAAATCTAGAAGCTCAAAGTGGTCGACTGACGAAAGATAGAGAATATGAGTCTACATATTAATTTATTTTTTAAAATGTAATGTTAATAAAATAAATGTTTGATATATAAATCATCTGTTTTCTATGTGAATATATAGTAAAGTGTAATTTATTCCTGTGATCAAAGCTGAGTTTTCAGCATCATTACTCCAGTCTTCAGTGTCACATGATCCTTCAGAAATCACTCTAATATGATGATTTGATGATCAATTATTACTGGTTATATATTAACTTGATTCTATTTTTAATGCACTATGTTAATTCTATATTGATTATTTATAGCTTACATTGATCAAACGTGACATAGAATCTTTTGTAACATTATAAATGTATTTACTTCAAATAAATGCTGTTCTTTTGAACTTTCTGTTCATCAAAGAATCCTGGAAAATAAAATGCAGTTTCCACAGAAATATGAAGCCGTTCTCAGCATTGATAATAATCATAAATGTTTCTCGAGCAGCAAATCATCATATTAGAATGATTTCTGACGGTCTGAGAGAGTCTGAGAGAGTCTAAGAGAGTCTGAGAGAGAGTCTGAGAGAGAGTCTGAGAGAGAGTCTGAGAGAGTCTGAGAGAGAGTCTGAGAGAGTCTGAGAGAGAGTCTGAGAGAGAGTCTGAGAGAGAGTCAGAGAGAGTCTGAGAGAGAGTCTGAGAGAGAGTCTGAGAGAGAGTCAGAGAGAGTCTGAGAGAGAGTCTGAGAGAGAGTCTGAGAGAGAGTCTGAGAGAGAGTCTGAGAGAGTCTGAGAGAGAGTCAGAGAGCGAGTCTGAGAGAGAGTCTGAGAGAGAGTCTGAGAGAGAGTCTGAGAGAGAGTCTGAGAGAGAGTCAGAGAGAGTCTGAGAGAGAGTCTGAGAGAGAGTCTGAGAGCGAGTCTGAGAGAGAGTCAGAGAGCGAGTCTGAGAGAGAGTCTGAGAGCGAGTCTGAGAGAGAGTCAGAGAGCGAGTCTGAGAGAGTCTGAGAGAGAGTCTGAGAGCGAGTCTGAGAGAGAGTCTGAAAGAGAGTCAGAGAGCGAGTCTGAGAGAGTCTGAGAGAGAGTCTGAGAGCGAGTCTGAGAGAGAGTCTGAGAGAGAGTCTGAGAGAGAGTCAGAGAGCGAGTCAGAGAGAGAGTCTGAGAGAGTCTGAGAGAGAGTCTGAGAGCGAGTCTGAGAGAGAGTCTGAGAGAGAGTCTGAGAGAGAGTCAGAGAGCGAGTCTGAGAGAGTCTGAGAGAGAGTCTGAGAGCGAGTCTGAGAGAGAGTCTGAGAGAGAGTCTGAGAGAGTCTGAGAGAGAGTCTGAGAGAGAGTCTGAGAGAGAGTCTGAGAGAGAGTCTGAGAGAGTCTGAGAGAGTCTGAGAGAGAGTCTGAGAGAGAGTCTGAGAGAGAGTCTGAGAGAGTCTGAGAGAGAGTCTGAGAGAGAGTCTGAGAGAGAGTCTGAGAGAGTCTGAGAGAGAGTCAGAGAGCGAGTCTGAGAGAGTGTCTGAGAGAGAGTCTGAGAGAGAGTCTGAGAGAGAGAGTCTGAGAGAGAGTCAGAGAGAGAGTCTGAGAGAGAGTCTGAGAGAGTCTGAGAGAGAGTCTGAGAGAGTCTGTCAGGATTCTTCAATCCAGAGGATCCAGTGTCTAATGACTCACAGCTTCTCGTCTGTCTCAATTAACACTCGTTAATAAGACCATCAACGGCGTGTGTGTGTGTGTGTGTGCACTCAAAAAAATAACTCTTTGAATGAACATAAAAAAATCATGGAAATGATTTCCACATGATTAACTTGCTTTATTTAAGCATTATGCAATTCTGTTATTCCAATTTAATGTACTTACGTTGGGTCAACTTAATTTATTAAGGTTGATTCAACTTATTTACTATGGTTGGACACAGCTTAATTTAATAGTGTCAGCCCAACTAATTTACTTAATTTGCATTCAACTTATGTGTTTGTTATTTTCATTCACCCATTCATATTTTATTTATTTTAGTGACACATAATTAAATGAATAGACTATAGCTAGCTATTTGCTAGCAGTAGCACATATTAGCATCTTAAATGCCAAGATTTACATGCTCCTTCAACCAAAGCAGTTAAAAGTAATCAAATCAGTCCACAGCCAAACAAAATGCTCCACACGTCTCCACAATGGTAACCCACTGTATTTTAAATGGTTCTAATAATTCCAACGTAATTGAACATTAAACACAATTACACACTATCAAGTCTTCCCCTTTTCTCATTTTCTCAAAAAAACATAAAATAACACTTAATTTTAACATTTATTCTCTCTTAATTCAACCATATGCAAAGCATGCTGGGAACTAACAAGCACTGCCCAGTTTCAGTTAATGCAACACAAATCATTAATGTAATCCAACACAAACGGATTAAGTAAACTTAAATTTTACATATTAAGCAGATTGAACACAATCAAATTAAGTTAGGGCAAAATGGCAGTTGGCGTCGAATTTTTTTACTTAACATAAATGGTTTGTGTTTAGACAACACGTTAGGATTTTGTACTGTTAAGTTGAGACATAATTACGTGGACCTTAATAGAAAAAAACATTTCAAGTCAACAAACACAATTATAAAGTAAACTAAATATAAATATATTATGTAAAGTGTACAACCTTCCTAGTTCATTTTTTTGAGTGTGTGTGTGTGTTTGAGAGTTTGTTTGTGTCCAATATTCTATAATCTGGACATTTCACAGAGGCATTATATATGTGTGTGTGTGTGTGTGTGTGTGCATATTAACATTATAAATGTATTTATAGTCACTTTTGATCAATGTAAGATAGAGAATCATATAGAATTAATATAGTGCGTTAAAATTGAATCAAGTTAATATAGAACAAATCATCATATTAGAATGATTGTGTGTGTGTGTGTGTGTGTGTGTGACAAATTATCATATTCATGAAACTGATCTGGTTCCCACAGTGCTGAATAGACTCTGGTGCTAATTAGGAAAATGAAGCAGTCGCCGCTCACGTGCGTGCGTGTGTGTGTGTGTGTGGGTGTCTGTGTCTGTGTGTGTGTGTGTGTGTATTACAGCAGAATGCTTGTGACACAAACACAGAAGAGAGTTTGACCACAGGCACATGCAGTGTAGATCTTTTGGATTAACCTTGTGAACCCTGTGTGTGTGTGTGTGTGTGCGCGCACAGCAGCTGCCTCAGGATTACGGGCCCTTATAATGAGATCTCAATCACCCCCCCCCCCACCCAGTCTGACCCCGACCCTAAAGACCCAGTCATATGATAATGAGGGTCAGGTCAAAGGTCAGGGTCAATGTCTGGCTCAGGTCTGTCTGTCTCACGAACATGAACTTCAACAAACTCAGAATCAGAGCAAAGCTCCTGCAGTGACTGAATCACACACACACACACACACACACACACACAAGATATCAAAAGTCTAGTGCTGATTTCATACAAATATTTTAAAATGGTTGAAATTGAAGTTTTAAATCTCAGTGAAGCATCAAACTCAGAGATCTGAAGAAAACACAGACTAATCAACAGATTCATTATCAAAATAATTGTTTGTTACAGAACTAATGCCAATATAAAGTTATCAATACAACATACAAGCATCAATATAAATGTAGATGCGAATAAGGATTCGAGCACAGATCTCAGATAATGACTGCTAATTGAACTCATTAAAGCTTTAACTAATGACTCCACTAATAACAGGACAGTCATTTACATATGAGCAGCAATATTGACATTATCAGTGTCTGCATTAGTGGAACAGTGTTATTAGTTATGATATATCACACAGATATTTCCTGAACGTAAATAAACAAGTGTCAAACAAAGACAGAATCCTGAGAAACACTGAGAGAAACTCACCTGAGAGTGTGAAGAGCAGCAGCACCACTGACACTCTCTTCATTTCTGCAGGACTTTCATTCTCTGACAGACCAAACCAAGCGCGAGTATTCCTCAGAGCTGCTCTATTCCTCATCCAGAATCCCAATATTCCTCAGAGCTGCTCTATTCCTCATCCAGAATCACAATATTCCTCAGAGCTGCTCTATTCCTCATCCAGAATCACAATATTCCTCTCTGAGTCTCTGAGCGCGAGTCTCATCAGATGTGTTCTCCAGCAGGGGCGGGGCCACGCGCCATCAGCCAATCAGCGAGCAGTGGGAGACAAGGACACGCCCTTCACGCAGAGGTACTGCCTCTGATATTGATCAGGTAAAAATATATTTCCTTCTGTAAACGAGGGTTTCTTCAACTTTTAGTTTATTTTTTTAAATATATACATTTTTATTATTGATTCCCACCTTTTCTTTTATTAATTATAGAAATAATAATAGAAATAATAGAAATAATATATATATATATATATATATATATATATATATATATATTTCTTTCTATTTTCTTATAAAATGCATATATTAAAATATCACGTCGTGCTAATTTCATAAACATCCTTTAAAAAATTTAATTGTAAAAAATATTAAATAATAAAAATATATATTATTTTCTTCTAATCTGTTATATAAAATGTACATATAAAAATATCAAATGTCTCGAGCTCATTTCCTCTTTTAAAATTTTATATTTAAACTATCAATTGTCTCAAGCTAATTATGTACATTTATTTTCTTTATGCATACAGTAGACTATATATATATATAATGTACATATAGTGTATGTATATATAGTGTATATATGAAAATGTATCTAATGTGCTAATTTCATAAATCATCTTCATCAATCATATTTTAAATCGTATAAAATTGTATATAAATATTAAACATCAAATGTCTTGAGCAATGTATAAATATATTTATATACAATTATATATCTTCCTAATTATAAAATGTATGTATAAAATATCAAATGTCTTGAGCAAAAAAAAAAATATATATATTATTATTTACATTTACAATTATATTTTATATTTCTTTCTAATTTCTTATACAAAAATTCTCGTTCTAATTTCGTAAAAATGATCTTTTAATATGGTTGAAATATTTGATCTGGTTGAAGTTTTAAAT
>NC_139979.1:612500-635000 GCF_963993115.1 Abramis brama | reverse complement strand
CAGCAGGGGCTCTCATGAGGTTCTGCAGCTCGTCCTCCGCGCTCAGGTGACTGTGCTCCGCACTGCACACGCACAGACACACACACGCACGCACAGACACACACACGCGCACGCACACACACACAGACAGACACACACACACACACAATCAGACACTGTGATTCCATATGATAGCCTATACCCTACATCAGTATTTTACACTATTATAAAAAAAAAATCATAATTTTATTCAGCAAGGATTAGGGTTGGGAAATCAAAATTTTTGTTTATGATATTCAGCTTCAAATAAACGGTTTGAGATTGTGAGAGTGAGAGTGTGTGAGTGAGAGTGTGAGTGTGTGTGTGTGTGAGAGAGAGAGTGTGAGTGTGTGTGTGTGTGTGAGAGTGAGATTGTGAGTGTGAGTGTGAGTGTGAGTGTGTGTGTGTGTGTGTGAGAGTGAGATTGTGAGTGTGAGTGTGAGTGTGAGTGTGTGTGTGTGTGAGAGAGAGACCTGCAGACGGGCCCCGGGTCACAGATCTGTGCGTTCAGCAGCGGGACGAACGATGCGGTGCAGAACGGACACGAGGTGTTGAGATTCGAGTCGTCAGACGTCCAGCCGGCCATGATCTCCTCGTCATAAACCAGAGAGTTACAGCAGCGACACAGCGAGCAGCTCGACATCAGCACCTGCACACACACACACACACACACACATATTCTGGTCATATTCCATCATGTCAACATGATGTCAGTCTGTGTTAGTTTTGCTTCACACACCTCAATCCCCGCCCCTTCCTGTGCAGAATCCCACGACTTCCTGTGAGGAACCGCTAGCGTTTGGATGTCAGTCATGTCGATGTCACTCCCGACAGACAGCGAGCTCTACACACACACACAGCAGAACGTGTTACTCGCTAGTTAGTGTGTGTAAGAGTCTCAGAGTGTGTGTGTGTGTGAGATAGTTTCTGAGTGTGTGTGTGTGTGTGTGTGTGTGTGCGTGTGTCACCTCAGACGTGGCGTTATACAGCTTCTCTTTGGCCTTTAACAGACTCTCTGGGATCTGGATCTTGCGAGAGTGTTTGCGGTTTGAGCCTCCGCTTCCCGCGGGCCGTCGCTCGTCCACACTAGCGGCCCGTCGCACCGAGCGGCTCCTCGAGGGCGTCAGAAGCTGCTGGAGCCGCACCGCTAGCCCGCGCTGAGGAGAGCTCGACACGTGGTTATAGTTCTCATCCACCGGCTTACGGTTCATCGTCTCCCTCACTTCTGCTGACCTGCACACACACACACACACACACACACACACACACACACACACACACACACACTCAAACCATTAAAGGTGACATTATGCCCCTTTTCACCAGATATAATATAAATCTCTGGTGTCCCCAGAATGTGTCTGTGAAATTTCAGCTCAAAATACCAGATCATTTATTATAGCTTGTCAAATTTGCCTCTTTTTGGGTGTGAGCAAAAACGCTCAGTTTTTGTGTGTGTCCCTTTAAATGCAAATGAGCTTTAGCTCCGCCTCCGTTCAGAAGAGGGCGGAGTCGAGCTTCAGAAACTCCGGCAATAACAGAACAGGCCAATCTCCCTCATCCAGAATCCCAGAATCACCAGGAGCGAGTGCAGCCTTACGGAGAGACTCAGGAAGAGCTTCTGAATGTTAGTGGAGACATTTCTGTAGTTGTTGTGGAGTTACACTGATCATCTCATCATCATGTTTAACTTCTCCACAAGTGTCCACAGTTCCTGAGGTCTTTATTAGACAGCGGTGACATGTTCTGGTCAATAGTGTTCAGTGCTCGTCTGTGCTCAACCACAGAACAGCTTCAGGCTTTGCTGGATCTTCATCATTGCGTTAGAACTGGTCTCTGTTGTCGCTTGTGGAACCAAATGTCGGCTGGTGTGTGTAAACGTGCAGATTAAGGGCCGGTAATATTATAATAAGATCCTCTTCATACGTCAGAAGGAGAGCGAAATCTGATCGGCTTATTTTATAACATGCTTGCAGAGAAAGGCTCACCAGAACACAGTTACTGGGTTTCACTTTTCACCTTTTCTGGGTTGGTAGAAGCACCGATTACAGCACTGACACACGGGAAAAGTCAGATTTTATAATGATATGTCCCCTCTGATGTGTTCATGTGTGAAGGGAAGCAATCCTGCTTTTTGACTTCACACAATTCTATCAGTTTCAAATAAGTTAAAGAGTTTAGAAATATATTTGTCAGTAAGTTAAAAAGTTTAACTTCAGGTTTTCCAGGACCCCTGGTCTAGTGGACATCACACTAAATTATACTCAATTATTTATTTTAACATTAAAACATTTTTACGATTCTTTATCTTGATCCAGTTCATTTTAGTAAATGTATTTTGGTGTTTTTTATTTTTTTAATTGTTTATTTAAATTTTACATTTTTATGATTTAATTAATTTTAGTAAATGTTATTCTGATTTTTAAAATATTTTTTTTCAATTGTTTATTTTTAATTTTACGTTTTAGTTGATTTTAGTCAATGTTTTTTGACGTTTTTATTTGTAAATTATTTATTTTAATTTTACATTTTTATGATTTAATCATTTTCAAATTATTGCAAATGTTTTTGGAATGAATTGTTTATTTTAATTTTACGTTTATGATGTAGTTGATTTTAGTAAAAAATTTTTGCCTGTTTTTATTTGTAAATTATCTATATATTTTAATTTTACATTTTTATGAAAATATTATTATAATATATAATTATAATTATTATAATTTTAATTTAATTAAAATATTTTTTGCCTGTTTTTATTTGTAAATTATCTATATATTTTAATTTGACATTTTTATGATTGAATATTAAGTTTGTAGATTGTTTTTATTTTAGTTTCTTTGAGCGTGTGTGTACCTGCTGTCCCTCTCGGCCGGCGGACACCTGAAGTCTTCATCGGTGTTCTCGCTGTTCTCGGCACAGTCTCTGTAGAAGGTGGACAGGCACACGTCGCTGCGCCGCACCAGAACCGGAGCCGGGCCGGAGGGAGGCTTACGAGACGCTGCGGGATCCACTGCTGCTTTCTTTGACAGCTTCACCTCTGATAAACACAACAAACACTGAAACTAGGCATCAGAAACATGCGGTCAGACTGGAGAGCTGATCATCGGTCACTCACGGGCTCCTGACGCCTGAACACTGCTCAGACTGTTGCTCTTCGTCAGCGATTCGTGGCTGGAGCTGTCACTCAATCCGCTCCAGCTGGACTGACGAATCAGAGCGGAGTAGGGGCGGGGCTTGGACAGCGCTTCTAAAACAGGAAGAGAATGTGAGAATGAGATAACGACAGAGCGACACGCATCATGATCTGAAGCCACGCCCACACCGGGGGGGAACAATCCTAACGTCTCCTTTGACTCTGTATTGTGTGAAGCTGCCTCCTCGTCATTTATGACTTATAACAAAAAGATGTCTAAAAGCTGTTGTCACACAATACAGTCAATGGAGACAGTTGGATTGTTTCCCCCCGGTGGGCGTGGCCTAAATGGTCTGTATGCTGCTGACAGCTGTCAATCATGTGCTGGAGGGGGAGGGGCTCAGACCTGCGCGGGAACCGAGAGACGCGCTCCGATGCTGCTGTTTGATTGGCTGCCTGAACTGAGCCACAGCCAATACCACGTTACGAAGCTTCGCCCAGCGAAGACGCCCTCCCTGGTTGGTGGATGGCCACTTGCTCTCTAGCACCGCCTACAGACGGCAGAATAACACGCACACACACGCATGAGTAAACAGAAGCATCGTATCAGGGATTCGCACACTTATTCTTCAGCCGAACCACTTTGAGTTCAAATATTTACTGAAGTCCTCCTGAGATTTCAATAATTTATCAACACATTCACGGTGAACGGTCACAACATGCAACTAAACAAATAATATTTTCCAACTTTTTTAAGTGTTTTACTTTGTTTTTAATTATTTATTTTAATTGTTTAAATTTTTATGATTTAATTTTTTTTTAATTTTAGTAAAAAAAAAAAAAGGTTATTTTTTTAAAATAATTTATTTAGCTAGTTTTTAGTAAAAATGTTTGCTTTTTATTATTTATTTATTTTAAATGGTATATTTTTATGATTTAAGTATTTTATTGCTTTTTTCCTTTTAAGATTATTTATCATAATTTCACTTTTTAATGCTTTAAATAATTATTAGTTTTTCATCAAGGCACAAACCCCAGTTTGGGAAATTCTTATTTAATTTATTACTTAAGGTTTTTAGTATGTCTTTTTATATTTTTAAATTATTCATTCATTTTAATGTTACATTTTATATGATTTAATTAATTATTCAATTTTCTTTTAAAATGATTTAAATAATATAAAATAATGATTAAATAATTATCAGCTTTCATAAACTCACAAACCCCAGTTTGAGAAATTATTTTATTTATGATTTAATTAATTTGAAGCAATTTTTTATTATTTAATCATTTTATTTTTTATTTTAAAATTATTTTAATTTAACATTTTTGTAATTTCATTATTTGATTGTTTTTCTTAACATGATTTTTTATTTCACATTTTTATGATTTGATTATCAGCTTTTCAAAAAAACTGTAATTGTTTTTTATTTTAATTAGATGTTTATGATTTAATTATTAGATTTTATTATTTTAATTAAAAAATGAGAAATTATTATTTTATGATTAAAAAAATTAAGTTTTTTATGATTTAATTAATTAGATTTGTTTATATTTATTTTAATTTTACATGTTTATGATTTAATTAATTATTTGATTTTTTTCTTTTAAAACTATTTATTTAATTTGACATTTTCGAATGATATTAAATATGATCACTTTATTGTAGTATCCGTAAGTGATGGTGTTGGGAGTGATTCCAGCCTTCTTCATCTCCAGCAGAACTCGCACCGCTAGAACCGGCTGCCCGTACTGACCACACAACTGCATCAGGATCCGGTAACACACCTGAGAGCGCACACACACACACACACACACACACACACACACACACACACACACACACACACTTCAGTCAAGGTCTGAGAGTGCAGACACACACAGTGTTTCTCACTGAAGTCCTTCACCTCTGCACAGATAAAACACTGTCAAAATTATATGGATCCGCGGAAGCGACAAAAAATTCTGTATTATGAATATTTAAGCAAACATACAAATATTTTATTCAAACACTCATATCTATAGACTAATATACATCTTGGAACCAGTTTCAAAGTCTGCGTTCTCGAGCTCCAAACACTGTTATCGTGCAAATGAACGGCCAGAACACATTAAAAGTTTCTGTTTCCTGTGAGAGCGGTGTGTGTTAGCGGCCCCTGAGTTAATAACTAATGATCTTTACAACAGAAGTGAATCAATCAAAACTAACTTTATCTGGACAATAACTTTACTCTAGATCTGCTGTCAGGGTTCCCACACCTCGGTTAACTTCACATTCAAGGTCCTTTCAAGAACTTCCAGGTCCAATACCCTCAAATTCCAGGACTTCATGTGGGACACACTTCAGGTGAGCGCAAGGTTACATCGTGTCTCCTTGTAAGAAACATTGTTACAGATTTCATGTGTCAAACACAAGTTTTTTGCTTTTTGCATTTATTGTTGGCCATATGACAGAGATCTGATGTTCTGTTTGTCGTATTTCTGTTTTGCTAAAACTGAAGAGTATTCAGTCCATCCTCCTAAACTGTATTCTAGAATGATCTGATATTAACGTGTGCATGGGTCGTATTGAGACGAGCTCAGGCTCGTGTAACAGCCTATTAGTGCAGTGTTTGAGTGAGTGTGAGTGTGTGTGTGTGTGTTTGAGTGTGTGTGTGTGTGTGTGTGTGTGAAATGTTGAGGTTCCATCGTAGTAGTTTCGTGCGCGTGAACGTCATAGCAACGTACAACACAAAGTACCTCACGCGGGAAACACTTAACGCAGCGCGTAACTAGCGTAAATCAAGCGAGCTAGTGCGCACAGGCCTGAAGTGTTGTTGAACACATTAGCGGACCGGAGGGAAGAATACAGATTTTATCCCCAGAAAACTTCAAGCACTTCCAGGGTCCTGCATCTGTGTGTGTTTATTTTCAAAAACTTTCCAGGGCATTGAATTTTTTTTTTCAGATTCACAAACTTTGAAGGACTTCAAGGACCCGAGGGACCCCTGTGCTGTAAAGCCAGAGCAATCTCTGTCTCTGTAATAAACGACGGTGTCTTGACCCTGACCTCGTCTGGCAGCACCACCTTCCTCGTCTCCATGTGTTTGAGCACCTCGTAGGCCGCGTGTAGCGCGCGCACCTTAGCGCTCTCCGCCTTCACGAACGTGGGCAGGCATATGAACCAGAGCCCGTAGCAGTGGCCCAGCAGGCATTTGGACCACATGTCCGGAACCGTGGAGTATTTCTGGGCCTTCTTCTGCGCCAGCTTGATCTCCTGCACACACACACACACACACACACGCAGAGAGCGTCAGCCGCCTGACCCTGACCTCTGACCTCTGACCCCGTGACCTTATCCTCACCTGTTTGGTTCGGCGGGGGGCGGGGCTACTCGGGGCACTTCCTTTAGCAGGGGTCCGGAGATGATCCAGGGGCCGATCGAACAGATCCGGCAGGAGGATCGGGAACGTGTCATAGCTGCAGATCAACAACATATTCATCATATTATTTAAATATTTACGTGTCACAGCTGTAGATCAACAAATAATCAGCGCACCTGTAGTGAGCGGGTCATGTGATTATCAGGGGTCATGTGATAGTCACCTGTAGTGAGCGGGTCATGTGATTATCAGGGGTCATGTGATAATCACCTGTAGTGAGCGGGTCATGTGAGCGGGTCATGTGATTATCAGGGGTCATGTGATAGTCACCTGTAGCGAGCGGGTCATGTGAGCGGGTCATGTGATAGTCACCTGTAGCGAGCGGGTCATGTGAGCGGGTCATGTGATCGTCACCTGTAGCGAGCGGGTCATGTGAGCGGGTCATGTGATCGTCACCTGTAGTGAGCGGGTCATGTGATAGTCACCTGTAGTGAGCGGGTCATGTGATTATCAGGGGTCATGTGATAGTCACCTGTAGCGAGCGGGTCATGTGAGCGGGTCATGTGATCGTCACCTGTAGTGTGCGGGTCATGTGATTATCAGGGGTCATGTGATAATAACCTGTAGTGAGCGGGTCATGTGATAGTCACCTGTAGTGAGCGGGTCATGTGATAGTCACCTGTAGTGAGCGGGTCATGTGATTATCAGGGGTCATGTGATAATCACCTGTAGTGAGCGGGTCATGTGAGCGGGTCATGTGATTATCAGGGGTCATGTGAGCGGGTCATGTGATCGTCACCTGTAGCGAGCGGGTCATGTGAGCGGGTCATGTGATAGTCACCTGTAGCGAGCGGGTCATGTGAGCGGGTCATGTGATCGTCACCTGTAGCGAGCGGGTCATGTGAGCGGGTCATGTGATCGGGTCATGTGAGCGGGTCATGTGATCGTCACCTGTAGCGAGCGGGTCATGTGAGCGGGTCATGTGATCGGGTCATGTGTAGGGTTGGGAATCGTAAGAAATTTTCCGGTTCCGGTTCCGATTCCGGTTCCGGTTCCCATTCAATAAAAAATATTAAAACAACTAATAAAAAATAGTAGTAAGGGAAAAATCCACAATCCTTTTTGTGTTTATTTCTTATACTTGTCAAATGAGTTTAACAGACTGGTAATGTCAACAAATTCAACATATTATTTAAGCAATTTTTGCAAAAAAAAAAAAAAAAATTCTGAAGGAAAATAAAAATGTCTGCATTCTCTAGGATAATTTGGGACCTCTCCTAGCTTATTATATCTCCAGCAGTGGAGAATACTCTCAGAAGGGGTAGAATATGTAAGATGTGTGTAGAACAGATTATTTTTAAAATCGTTTTGAATGATTGATTCATAAAGACTTTACTTGTTTCATTAGTGGATAAATCAGCGCTCTAGCAGTTAATAAACAGAACTGCACGCGTCTTGCGGAAGAACATTGTAGCCGGAGCTACTTCTCTCTATTTCTGTCTATGGCGAGTCACGCAGGCACTGGGCTACTCCGCAGCGGCTGCGATCCGCCAGTCTAAAGTATAGTCCGAGTATAAACGCTTATTGCAGGCTTAACGTAGTAATTCAGGATAAGACAAAAACACGGTTTGGAAAAAAGGCATTCATGATGCACTCGCTCAGTTCAGTTCAGTTCAATTTTATTTTATTTATATAGCACATTTAAAAACAATCATAATTGACCAAAGTGCTTCACAAGATCCAATCAAAAAGAAAAAATCATATTATTATACAGACAATATCACACAAAGTACAAACAAATAACCAACAAGTCAAGATATCAAAGCTCAACTAGAATTGAAAGCCAAAGCATAGTAATGCGTCTTAAGCAAGGACTTGAATGTTTCAGTAGTCTGAGCTTTCCTTACATGAATTGGTAGACTATTCCAGATATTCGGAGCAGCCACTGCAAACGCTCTGTCACCTTTGTTTTTTAGCCTAGATCGGGGCACATCGAGGAGCATCTGGTCAGAAGACCTCAGTGATTTGACAGGTGTGTGGACATGTAGAAGCTCCGTCAAATATGAAGGCGACGACCCACTTAAGATTTTAAAAACAATTAATGCAATTTTAAATTTAATTCTAAAACAAACAGGAAGCCAGTGAAGTGAGGCCAATACCGGTGTAATGTGGTCACGTTTTTTGGTCCCGGTTAAAAGTCGAGCTGCTGCATTCTGCACTAACTGTAGCCGTCGAAGTGATGACTGCTCCAACCCGGCATACAAAGAGTTACAGTAGTCTAATCGCGACGTAATAAAAGCATGTATAACTCTTTCAAAGTCTTTGCGTAGCATGTATTGCTTGACCTTAGCCAGAAGTCTCAAGTGAAAGAAGCTAGTTTTAACAACTGAACTAATTTGTTTGTCAAATTTAAAAGCACTGTCAAAAATTACACCCAGATTCCTGGTAAAAGGTCGAATATGTGAACATAGAGTACCGAGAGCATCTGCACAATCACTCAAATGTCCCGCACGACCAAACACAACAATTTCTGTCTTTTTATCATTTAGACAAAGAAAATTCTGATCCAACCAAATTTTGAGATCACTCAAGCAGTCTAACAAAGGTTGGATGTTGTTCTTATCATTGTTTTTTACAGGCAAATAGATTTGTACATCATCTGCAAAACAATGAAAGGAAATGTTATGCTTTTTAAAAATGGACCCTAAGGGTAGCATGTACAGTGAAAAGAGCATGGGTCCCAGAATGGAGCCCTGGGGAACCCCACAAGAAAGAGGTGCAGCAGAAGAAGAGCAATTCCCAAGGTGTACAGCAAAACTCCTGTCTGTCAAATATGATTTAAACCATTTCAGGGCCGTACCCGTAATGCCAATACTTTGTTCGAGTCGAGATAAAAGTATAGAGTGGTTGACAGTGTCGAAGGCGGAAGTCAAATCTAAAAGGACTAAAACAGCTGATTTTCCTGAATCAACTGCTAAGAGAAGATCATTATATACTCTTAGAAGGGCGGTTTCAGTACTGTGGCGGGGTTTAAAACCAGACTGGAACTTTTCATAAAGGCAGAATTCATCTAAAAATGATTGCAGTTGATTAAAAACTACCTTCTCCAAGACTTTAGATAAAAATGGAAGTTTAGAAATTGGTCTAAAATTAGAAAAGACTGAATGATCCAGATTTTTCTTTTTTAAGAAGGGTTGCACGATTGCATGTTTAAAAGCTACGGGAACACACCCTGAGCTGAGAGATGCGTTAACCAAGCTTAAAATACTAGAACCAACAATGTTAAAAACATCTT
Source organism: Abramis brama (assembly GCF_963993115.1). Lineage (NCBI taxonomy): Eukaryota > Metazoa > Chordata > Actinopteri > Cypriniformes > Leuciscidae > Abramis > Abramis brama. The sequence continues at coordinate 625,192 of NC_139979.1, read as the reverse complement.
TGAGTAATCGGGCAGGGATACTATCCAGCAGGCAGTTTGTAGGACGGAGCTGCTTAACTATGTCAGAGAGAACATGTAATGTGACTGGCTCAAACTGCTGGAAGACAGCTTGGCATAAAGATGGAACCGAGGGGTTATTAGTTAGTGCAGGTGATGAAAAACTCAGGCCAGCAATTTTATCTATAAAATATTTCAGAAAATTTTCACACAACAGAGAGGATGGGACAACACAGTCTGTTTCAGAAGGGTTAACAAGAGAATTAAACACTTTATAAAGAACCTATACGCTCATTGTATACATTTTGTAATTTCTGAACACAAAGAAGTTACGGACTGCGTCTTTATGAATGTTTTGAAGCATCAGATGTAATCGATACACTCGTTATCTGAAGGCAGCGACTTTCAAAAGGTGATTTACAATATTTTGGTTGCTACCGTAGACATCAGTGTTTATACTCGAATTATAAACTTTTATCTCAGTACTTCTGTGATCATTTGAATATTTGTAACAGAAATATCTGTGTGATCGTCACCTGTAGTGTGCGGGTCATATGATCGGGTCATGTGATCGTCACCTGTAGTGTGCGGGTCATGTGATCGGGTCATGTGATCGTCACCTGTAGTGTGCGGGTCATGTGATCGGGTCATGTGATCGTCACCTGTAGTGTGCGGGTCATGTGATCGGGTCATGTGATCGTCACCTGTAGTGTGCGGGTCATGTGATCGGGTCATGTGATCGTCACCTGTAGTGTGCGGGTCATGTGATCGGGTCATGTGATCGTCACCTGTAGTGAGCGGGTCATATGATCGGGTCATGTGATCGTCACCTGTAGTGTGCGGGTCATATGATCGGGTCATGTGATCGTCACCTGTAGTGTGCGGGTCATGTGATCGGGTCATGTGATCGTCACCTGTAGTGTGCGGGTCATGTGATCGGGTCATGTGATCGTCACCTGTAGTGTGCGGGTCATGTGATCGGGTCATGTGATCGTCACCTGTAGTGAGCGGGTCATGTGATCGGGTCATGTGATCGTCACCTGTAGTGTGCGGGTCATATGATCGGGTCATGTGATCGTCACCTGTAGTGTGCGGGTCATATGATCGGGTCATGTGATCGTCACCTGTAGTGTGCGGGTCATGTGATCGGGTCATGTGATCGTCACCTGTAGTGAGCGGGTCATGTGATCGGGTCATGTGATCGTCACCTGTAGTGTGCGGGTCATATGATCGGGTCATGTGATCGTCACCTGTAGTGAGCGGGTCATGTGATCGGGTCATGTGATCGTCACCTGTAGTGTGCGGGTCATGTGATCGGGTCATGTGATCGTCACCTGTAGTGAGCGGGTCATGTGATCGGGTCATGTGATCGTCACCTGTAGTGTGCGGGTCATGTGATCGGGTCATGTGATCGTCACCTGTAGTGTGCGGGTCATATGATCGGGTCATGTGATCGTCACCTGTAGTGAGCGGGTCATGTGATCGGGTCATGTGATAGTCACCTGTAGTGTGCGGGTCATGTGATCGGGTCATGTGATAGTCACCTGTAGTGAGCGGGTCATGTGATCGGGTCATGTGATCGTCACCTGTAGTGAGCGGGTCATGTGATCGGGTCATGTGATAGTCACCTGTAGTGAGCGGGTCATGTGATAGTCACCTGTAGTGAGCGGGACACTCGGATCCGTCGGGCTCCTGCGGCTCCTCGGGAGGCATTATAAACACTGTGTGTTCCCCGCTGAGACACTCGTCCCGATCGATCAAACGCACGTCCTCCGGTTTCTCCACATCGACCTGACGACACACACAGATTAAACTCAACTCAACTTCATTTATACAGCGCTCTTCACAACACAGTGTTTCAGAGCAGCTTTACAGAGATAACAGGAGAATAATGCAACAGAGTTTGTTTCCAGAAGAAAATAGCGTCAGTCCAGCTTAAGTCAGTTCAGTGATGCTTCATTTCTGTTGTAAAAAGTCATTAATTTAGTTAATTTATATATACAGCGGCTCTGGAGAAAACCGTGATGTCATCGTCCAGCTGAGCTCAGTTCTCATATAATGGTGTCAGTGCAGGAGAGCAATAATATTGTTGAATATTAAGTTAAATCAAAGCCCGGATCTGATTGGCCGCTGGGATCACATGTGCAGGTGAGCGTCTGACCTTCTGCACACACTCGTCGAAGAACTCCAGGCTGACGTGCCGGTCGCTGACGAACGAACACTCCTCGATGAACTGCGTGAACATCTGCGTCCTCGTGAGCTGCGTGTAGAACTTCTGCTGCGTGCGGTCGCGAGACTTCAGGAACCCTGCGGGATACATCATCACAGAGACGCATCATCACCAGTGTTCATCACAGAGACGCATCATCACCAGTGTTCATCACAGAGACGCATCATCACCAGTGTTCATCACAGAGACGCATCATCACCAGTGTTCTGTCTTTTTAACACTTTATTTAAAGCCTTTATGTATAATGCATTAAAAAGGTATTTATAATGTGCATTATATATCTACATAAAGTTAAAAAGCATTATAATTTTTGCAGATTCTTTGTACCTAACACTGGTTGTTTATCATGTGTTTTCATGCATTTTACTTTCTAAAGGTGTTCAATATTATAACTGTTGTTACAGTTATTCATGAGGTGCATTACAAGGCATAACTAATGCATTCAAATACTGTTATAATGCATTATATATAAAGGCTTTAAGTAAAGTGTTACCGAAACTGCTTTTTATATTCATCAGAATTATTGCACTTTGATGACAGTGATAATATCAGGTATTGATTATGTGCTTTTTTGATGTTAAAAGCATCTAATGTGAGTTTGAATATCATTTATAGCCGTACTGAAAGAAACGATGTGTAATTCACCTCAGATCATGAGAGTAAATTAAAGGAAACAAAAATGTTCAAACTTTGAACAATCAAGTGTATTCTATAACAAAGACTGTATCAGTCACTCAGTCTGTGTTTTTAATACTGTTAAAAAGGCGTAATTATTTATGAATTTGATCATGTGCTTCTCGGTTTGGTTGCGAGTGCAGAGCGCTTGCAGGGAGACTCCGCCCACACGCTCTTCTGATTGGCTGTGGTTTTTGATTGATTTTGTGGCGTCTCGTAGTCGCGTCACTTCTTGTGTGGACAGACAAGAACCTTATCGCATTGCGTCTGGATACGTGGTGTTAATCGAGAGAAGCAGCATGATTTACTCACCCTGAAGTCATCCTAGTGTATATGACATTCTTCAGATACAATAGAGATGCACTTTTATAATGAATAGATGCACTTTTATGACGGACGGATGCACTTTATGACGGACGGATGCACTTTTATGACGGACGGATGCACTTTTATGACGGACGGATGCACTTTTATGACGGACGGATGCACTTTTATGACGGACGGATGCACTTTTATGACGGACGGATGCACTTTTATGATGGACGGATGCACTTTTATGACGGACGGATGCACTTTTATGATGGACGGATGCACTTTATGACGGACGGATGCACTTTTATGACGGACGGATGCACTTTTATGATGGACGGATGCACTTTTATGACGGACGGATGCACTTTATGACGGACGGATGCACTTTTATGACGGACGGATGCACTTTTATGACGGACGGATGCACTTTTATGACGGACGGATGCACTTTATGACGGACGGATGCACTTTTATGACGGACGGATGCACTTTTATGATGGACGGATGCACTTTTATGACGGACGGATGCACTTTTATGACGGACGGATGCACTTTTATGACGGACGGATGCACTTTTATGACGGACGGATGCACTTTTATGACGGACGGATGCACTTTTATGACGGACGGATGCACTTTTATGATGGACGGATGCACTTTATGACGGACGGATGCACTTTTATGATGGACGGATGCACTTTTATGACGGACGGATGCACTTTTATGATGGACGGATGCACTTTTATGACGGATGACGGACGGATGCACTTTTATGACGGACGGATGCACTTTTATGACGGACGGATGCACTTTTATGATGGACAGATGCACTTTTATGATGGACAGATGCACTTTTATGATGATAGATGCACTTTTATGACGGACGGATGCACTTTTATGACGGACGGATGCACTTTTATGACGGACGGATGCACTTTTATGACGGACGGATGCACTTTTATGACGGACGGATGCACTTTTATGACGGACGGATGCACTTTTATGATGGACAGATGCACTTTTATGATGGATAGATGCACTTTTATGGACTTCAAAACAGAAACAGACATTCACTGCCATTGTTAAGCTTGGAAGAGCCAGGATATTTTTTAATATAACTCTGATTGTGTTCGTCTGAAAGAAGAATGTCATACACACCGAGGATGACTTAATGGAGAGTAAATCATGGGATAATTTTCATTTTTGGGTGAACTATCCCACTATGATTAATGTTGCATGTGTAGGTATAGCGCACCCTGCAGGTTGAAGAGGGAGCTGCAGTCTGTGGTCCGGTCTGACGGAGCCTGTGTGATGGGCAGGAGGAAGGAGCGGTAGCCTCTCAGTAAACAGCTCATGAAGCGCAGGAACGCCTCCTGGATCTCCAGCTCCAGCTGCTTCTGACGCCCGTAGATCAGATCATAATCCGTGAGCAGGAACTCCAGCGTGGCCTCCTCCTGACCCGGCGTGTAGACTGATGAGGACGAGAGAAACACACACACACCTCAACTAGGGGTGTAACGATACCCTCATGTCACGACTCGATACATATCACGAAGCTGAACTCACGATACGATATTAAAGCGATACTCCAAGACAGGTTAACAAAAAAAATTCTGTTCATTAAAACGCTAAATTTGGTATAACATCGTGGGTGTAAAATGAATAAGTTTGGACTTGGTGCTGGAAAACCCAAAGCACAACAGAGACACCAGAATAACAATATTCATGATTCTGAAGCTGAAAATACAGAATTATTTTAGATGAATATGCTTGATCTCTGTCACTGACTAGATATATTTAAAATAATGAAGGCCACTTGCTATTGATAACATCAGACATTTGGCTTTATCAGGACCCATTGTGTTATTATACATTATATTCAACATTAGATGTAGTAGTTTAATGTAGTACTGACACTAAACTCTGAAAACTCCTCAGTTCTCACACAGAGAACTATACACATTGACACTACGATATATTATGACACCCCTAGTGTCAACAGGAAATGACATCATCTGTGGGTGTCAGGCGCTCACTCACTCTTCTCCAGAGTTTTGTTCAGGTTGGTCAGAGAGTTCAGCAGGATTTTCCCATGTTTCCTGGGCAAAGACCTCCAGGACAGAGGCTTCTTATCTTCAGACCTGGAGGAAGAAAGTTCAGCACATTATTATTTACAGACAAAAACTTTGATCAGAAATACAGTAAAACAGCAAAATATATTTCCAATGTTAATTATCTGTTTTTGATGAGTTTAATGCATCTTTGATGACACTTTTGAACGGTAGTGTATATTAGTCAATATCAACTTGATCCTATATTAATTCTGTCTTTATTATATATTAATGCATTATATTAATTCTATATCTTCATTCTACATTAATGAATTATATTAATTATATATCTTGATTCTATATTAATGCATTATATTATGTCTTCATTCTATACTAATGCATTATATTAATTCTACATTGATTCTATGACTTCATCCTATATTAATCCATTTTAATTCTATATTAATTCTATGTCTTGATTCTATATTAATGCATTATATTAATTCTCTATTGATTCTGTCTTCATTCTATATTGATGCATTATATTAATTCTATATTAATTCTATGTCTTGATTCTATACTAATGCACTGCCCATAACCCTCCAGCACTGCACCGCATGATCGCGTATGTTCCCAGAAGACTCACTGGAAGATGGTGTTGGTGTCGAGGTCCACACACACCACGTCAGACGGGGGGTCGTAGAGGTCGAAGTAGCTGGAGTGAACGCCCACGATGAAGGGCATGGGGGCACACAGCACATCTGCCATCCTCAGCGGGCACAGCGGGATATACGGGCAGAACCAGCGCAGGGGGAACGACACCTGACAGAGAACACACACACACACACTCAGAAACATCAATGGAAGAATCTTTCTTTCTGACACGCAATAATAAAAGCAATTGCGACTTTTAATCTCACAATTCAGACGTTTTTTCTCGCAATTAAGCTTTCGCAAAGACCCGCCCCCTTCAGTTACTGTTGCTATGTCCGACAAGCCACACCGCTCTCACACACACCATGTTCTCACGCACTGAAACACACATCGTGGAGCAAAGAGGACACAGATCAGGTGACTTTTGATATGAAACAAGGTCTCAATTTTTTAATTTGGTCATTTAAAAAAAATAAAATTAAACAATAATAAATAGCGTTTTGATGCTCTTTAATGTGTCTGACAGATCGCTGTAGAGCCTCAGTTAAAGCGGCTCGTGAACCGATCATCTCTTCCTTCTAGTTCATTTACAGCATCAAATAAACATCAGAAGGATTGTTGTTTTAACTGTGGAAAGACGTCAGTACACACCGTTTTCAAGTTCTAATCCACCAACGTTAATCTACTAATTCTCCTGACTGCTTTGTCGGACAAAAATGGCGGATTTGGCGGATGGTGGATTATGATTGGTCAGATCGCCTGTCAATCAAACTCCCTGCGAAGGCTGAACTGTGAGCCAAAACCTCGCAGTTAGCATACATACACACACACACACACACACACACACACACACACACACACCCTCTGGACTCACCAACACCAGCGCCTCGCATACACACACACACACACACACACCCTCTGGACTCACCAACACCAGCGCCTTGCATACACACACACACACACACACACACACACACACACACACCCTCTGGACTCACCAACACCAGCGCCTCGCATACACACACACACACGCACACACCCTCTGGACTCACCAACACCAGCGCCTCGCATACACACACACACACACACAGACACACACACACACACACACCCTCTGGACTCACCAACACCAGTGCCTCGCATACACACACACACACACACACACACACCCTCTGGACTCACCGACACCAGTGCCTCAAACACACACACACACACACACACACACACACACACACACACACCCTCTGGACTCACCAACACCAGTGCCTCGCATACACACACACACACACACACACCCTCTGGACTCACCGACACCAGTGCCTCAAACACACACACTCACCGACACCAGCGCCTCACTGACGGACGTCAGCACATCGGGTCTCAGCGAGTGCAGGAGCAGCTTGTGTTCGGTCAGGACGGCCAGCAGAAGTGTACAGGCGTTCTCAGGTCCCAGATTCTGCAGCAGCTTCACGAAACTGGCCCCACTGTGAGCGGGAAACACAGCAGCCAATCAGAGCAGAGCCCAGACGTAACAGCCAATCAGACTCATGCAGGGAGAGTGTGTGTGTGTGTGTGTCTGACCTGAGTGGCAGCGGAGATGAAACCGGCTGACAGAGCAGGAGGTTATCATACGGAGAGAGCTGAGGACACACAACACACATTAATACACACTCACTCGCTCTCACACACACACTCGCTCGCTCACACACTCACTCACACACTCGCTCGCTCACACACTCACTCACACACTCGCTCGCTCACACACTCACTCGCTCGCTCTCACACACTCACACACTCGCTCGCTCACACACTCGCTCACACACTCACACACTCACACACACACACTCACACACACACACTCACACACTCACACACTCACACACTCACACACTCACACACTCGCTCGCTCACACACTCACTCACACACACACTCACTCACACACACACTCACTCACACACTCGCTCGCTCACACACTCACTCACACACTCGCTCGCTCACACACTCACTCACACACTCGCTCGCTCACACACTCACACACACACTCGCTCGCTCTCACACACTCACTCACACACTCGCTCGCTCACACACTCGCTCACACACTCACACACTCACACACTCACACACTCACACACTCACACACACACACTCACACACACACACACTCACACACTCGCTCACACACTCACACACTCACACACACACACACACACACTCACACACACACTCACACACTCACACACTCGCTCGCTCACACACTCACTCACACACACACTCACTCACACACACACTCACTCACACACACACTCACTCACACACACACTCACTCACACACACACTCACTCACACACACACTCACTCACACACACACTCACTCACACACACACTCACTCACACACACTTCTGGGTTCATTTCACACTGATTTCCACTTCATGCTTTGATTTCCCACCCTGCACCAGATTAACCAGTAATCAGGAGTGTGACGAGACGCTTACCTCACGAGAACGAGACGAGGTTTTTGCACAATAATTTATAGAAATCCTCAATGACAAAATTAATGACTGTAAAATTAGTCTGCAGGTGCGTTTTGAAATGTTTGAACTAATAATCTTGTAATGAATGTGATTTCAGCTCTACTTTATGAGTATGAATGATCAAATGCACTGAAAGACAATAATATACAAGCACTGTAAATGTTTAGCCACAAACTCAACACTGTCTTCTCTCCTGTGTGACTTCACACGAGTCTCTTCAGACTTTACTGTACATGAATTATGAGCTTCCAGAACTTCTGACTGAGGCTGTGTGTGACTCATAATTCAACTCCTTTACACAAATTGAACAAAGAAATAAAAACAGTATAAATAACAAAAATAAAAGCACAAAACGATAGTGGAGGTAATGTAATGTGAATGTAGCAGTGGCATATTCTATGCTAATTTCCCCCTCAGGCTCCGTTATGGCGAAATCACGTCACATTTTAGTCTCGTGAGATCTCGTCACACCCCTACCATTAATCAATCAGTGAATCACTCAATCAGTCTGATGTCAAACACAAGACTACTGATTGGGACTGAAGCGATCAGCTGTGGATCTCTACGGTACAGTCAGTAAGGAGGATGATGACTGAGATTCATCACCCCCCCGTTACCCACGTGCCCCAGCGTGCCGGTCTGTAGCGCGCCGGCGCCTGCGAGGGAAGCGTCAGGGTTTAATAACACACGTCGAGCTCATGCTGAAACACACGAGACACAAGCTCAGACTCCGATCATCTCACCTGCACCAGGATCCGAGGACGCTGAGCCGACGGGAACGGCACGTTGTGCATGAAGCTCGAGATGTGCCTGGAGACACACAGATCAGATCAACATGGTCAAAAAACGGGAAAGAAATCACAAATTAACATGCATAACATGAAACATATTTCACCTTTAAAATATTGCAATAAAATAAGTGCATTCGTGTGCAAGTGCATGTGTGTGTGTGTGTGTACTGTATAATTAATTTTAGTCTAGGCAAAGTAACTCATTTCGATCCAAAAATAGAACTAATTGTAAAAGATTTTTTTTTCAGCATAGATCATTTCCATGAGGTGTCCAGAACAACATACTAAAAGTCCTAAGAAATCCTAGTTGAGGAAATATGTTAAATTCTCATCCGTCCGAGATGTGTGCCAATAAGGCCAGGCAACAGTACACCCCAATGGGGCTATTTTCTTCCTTCACTCCTATCAAAATGAAACTTTACACAATGTAAGTACCCATGAAAAGTAAAAGATTTTGTATTACAAGTTTCTTTGAAAATGAATTTGAATATGCAAATGAGCTATACACTAATCGAATATGCCCAAAATACACCCAAATAGGCTTAATTTTTTCCTTTACTCCTACCACAATAAAACCTCACACAGTGAAGGTATACATGAAAAGTAACATTTTTGTTTTACAAGTTTCTTTTTTAAAATCTATATTTATCTATATAAATCTATTTTAAATATGCAAATTAGCTCAACACTAGGCCTAATTGACTTATGGCTGAGAAACCATAAAGTCACAAGTAGAAAAAACAGAGGCCAAATAACCAACACATCCATGTCCATTCAGTAAGTTAACCTATGTATAAACACGATAAATTTGAAGTCACTCGCCACAAAAAGACTTATATTGAGCTTAAGAATTGATTGCACAATCTTGCCTCCAGTTGCTTTCTAAATTCTTTTTTTGCGAACAAGCCTTACCTAATGACATCCCCCACAGATAACATCAGAAGAAAGTCAGAATAGCATCTTAGTCATTAGTAATGTGGTGAGATTAAATTTTGGGCTGGTAGATTTACAAACGATTGGTATTGTTGGTAAGATTACGAGATTACAGGCAGAAGTCATTCTTACCAACTAAGCGATTCACTCTCACACAGAAGACAGATGAAAAACCGGATAGACACACTTTCCAGACATTACAGCTCTTTAAAATAATTTTGCCAGACACCAAAACTGCTTCTCTTTTTGTAGTTAGCAAGTATTTCAGACCAGGCCGGCCACACATCAGACTTCCACCGTTTGTAAAGTAGCTTTGCAGTGTTATGAGAAGCTAGCAACAGCAATATCTAGGTTAGTTAAAGAAAAACAAAAAAAAACACCAGAAAGAAACCTCCCCTGTTGTTGCTACCTTGTCGTGGTGGAGGCTTGTGTGCCTCCGTGACCCTGAAGACTACACCGGCGGGGGTTATACCCCTGGCAGGCACTACCAAGCCAGGCAGTTTTCAGGTTAGAGGCCAGTCTAAAAGCAGCTTTGCCATCACCCATTGGCTGGAGGATTGGATGAAGATCGGGCCGATGTATTTGTCATACATATGAATGGTGCAAATTAGGACATATTCAATAAGTGAATAATGCTCATGTGCATATTCAAATTCATTTCAAAAGAAACTTGTAATACAAAAAAAGTTACTTTTCATGTATACTTTTACTATGTAAAGTTTTATTGTGATAGGAGTAAAGGAAAAAATTAAGCCTATGCGGGTGTATTTTGGGCATATTCGATCAGTATATAGCTCATTTGCATATTAAAATTCATTTTCAAAGAAACTTGTAATACAAAAAATTGTACTTTTCATGGGTACTTACATTGTGTAAAGTTTCATTTTGATAGGAGTGAAGGAAAAAAATAGCCCCATTGGGGTGTACTGTTGCCTGGCCTTATTGGCACACATCTCGGATTGATGAGAATTTAACATATTTCCTCAACTAGGATTTCTTAGAACTTTTAGTATGTTGTTCTGGACACCTCATAGAAATGATCTAAGCTGCAAAAAATTCTTTTACAATTAGTCTGTCTTCTTCGTCGGCGCGGTGGAATATTATCAGTTGTGGCACCAGCGACACCTCTACATTGGCACCAGCGACACCTCTACATTGGCACCAGCGACACCTCTACATTGGCACCAGCGACACCTCTACATTGGCACCAGCGACACCTCTACATTGGCACCAGCGACACCTCTACATTGGCACCAGCGACACCTCTACATTGGCACCAGTGACACCACCTCTACATTGGCACCAGTGACACCTCTACATTGGCACCAGTGACACCTCTACATTGGCACCAGCGACACCTCTACATTGGCACCAGCGACACCTCTACATTGGCACCAGCGACACCTCTACATTGGCACCAGCGACACCTCTACATTGGCACCAGTGACACCTCCTCTACATTGGCACCAGTGACACCTCTACATTGGCACCAGTGACACCTCTACATTGGCACCAGCGACACCTCTACATTGGCACCAGCGACACCTCTACATTGGCACCAGCGACACCTCTACATTGGCACCAGCGACACCTCTACATTGGCACCAGTGACACCTCTACATTGGCACCAGTGACACCTCCTCTACATTGGCACCAGTGACACCTCTACATTGGCACCAGTGACACCTCCTCTACATTGGCACCAGTGACACCTCTACATTGGCACCAGTGACACCTCTACATTGGCACCAGCGACACCTCTAACAATATTTAGTCGCACCGGCAGAAAAAAAGGATGCAAAATGCAAACATCTGGGCGCAGTCTGGCGCTCTGGAAGGAATACATGTAAAAATGTATTTGTTCCGATTGCTGTAATAATCTTAAACCAAAATGTTTATTTAACTAATCCAAGAGAATGGCTGGCATTATGGTGCTATTTTAATTCATTGTTCTGAATAAACTATTTAATATTATTTTAGGCTACATTGCTTGTGCACATACATATTCAAACGTGCATATCTATAGACTGAACATGTGCATGAGCGCCGTCAGCGTTTCACAGATTCACGTTTTTGAAGTTTATGCAGAGATAAACACGTTTTTCCAAAATTTTCAAAGCTTGCATCTTGGATCCTGTTTCAAGCTTTGCGTTCTCGAGCTCCAAACACTGGTGTGTTAGCGGCCCCATAGTTAATATCTACTGATCTTTATAAACGGAAGTGAATCGATCAAAACTAACTTTATCTGGACAATAACTTTATTCTAGAGCTGCTGTAAAGCCTGAACACTCTCTGTTACTGTAATCTCCTGTTATCACTGTAAAGCTGCTGTGAAACAGTCTATATTGTTAAAGCGCTGTATAAATGAAGGAGACTTGATGCTTGAAATGTTTGGCAAGGAATTAAGTAATTCTGTGTCTGTGTCTTTTATGAGAATGTATTTATGATACTGTCAAACATAAATCTCCAGTCTAAACCTAAAGCACATTAGCGCGGCTGGACTCACTTCTCCAGCG
>NC_139979.1:590000-610000 GCF_963993115.1 Abramis brama | reverse complement strand
AACACACTCGTTTAAATCAACAGCTTATTAACACACACTAGCATTTATAAGATTGGGGTCGGTTGGATTTTTTAATGTTTATGTTTAGAGTCACTTATGTATGGAAGCTTGTTTACAACATTTTATGTCACAATTCTGACTTTTTTTACCTCACAATTACAAGTTTAGAAATACAGTCAAACCAACATTTATTCAGACTCCTTCAACATTTCTCACATTATCTCAGTTTATTCGCTATAGTTTAGAAAATGGTAATAAAATATGAGCAGAACTCAGAGTTATGAACTCAGAGGATATTTGACTGGTTTTGTCCGTCCTTCTGTTAGACTGTCTCACACATGAATTATGTTGAATATCTGTCAGCTGTTAAATTTAACAATTAGATAATACCAGTTTAGCTCAACCAATCACCAAGCAATGCTTCATTGTGTTCAGTCTGTGTGTAAAAAGAGCATTAGCAGTTAAAGACAACACACTTCAGCAAAACATGGTTTTGACAAAGTGTCTGAATAATTAGTATTATTATTACATTTGTATAATCTTCACTGTATGAAGAGTTTTTGGGTATAATATGTCAGTTTACTTTATTCTGCTCTCCTCACTTACAGAAATGAACTATAGTGTCCTGATCACACTAGTGAAACAATATCAAAAATTATATCTGATGGCTGAATAACTTTTGGTTTGACTATAATTGTTTAATAAAAGTATTCATTTCTTTAAAAAAATGTCACTGACCACAAACTTCTGAATGGTAGTGTATATGGTTTGATATGGAGGCAATATGCTTAATAAATAAAGATGAGAGTAATGAGTCAAAGATCTGAGTGAATCATTGAATCAGGAAATCCTCTAATTAGTGAATCAGTGAATCAATGAATCCTCAAAATCAGTGAATCAGTGAATCAATGAATCCTCAAAATCAGTGAATCAGTGAATCAATGAATCAGTGAATCAGTGAATCAATGAATCAATGAATCAGTAAATCAGTGAATCAGTGAATCATCAGCACCATGCCAGGGTTGAGGTTCTTGTCCACTCGGCAGTAAGTGTGCGGTGCCGTCTCGCCCTTGCTGGGCATCAGCAGTGAGATCTCGGTCACGCCGAGTGTGTTCAGCGCCTGAGAGTCCGGGGCCCGGCGGAACATCAGGAAGGTTCTGTGTGTCCCGGGGCCACCGGAGCTCAGGCTGGCCGATCGGCTGTACGGGGTCGTCTCGATCAGGTGCCATCCCGCGCGCACCGGGTCCTTGCCCTCGTACAGAACGCTGCACACAAACAACACAAATCATAATTCATGCATTCAGCAGCTTTTATCCAGACAGGAACAAATCAATACATCAAGGAGCCAATAATATTCATCAGGTTTATTTGACAGCTAGATTATGAGAAATGCAGAGTTTTTTATTTTGTAAGTGCACTGATTTAAAGGTCCCATGACATGGATTATTTTATTATTTTATAATGTTTCCTGGGGTGCCCTTATAATGTTAGTATGTTTTTAAGATAAAATTTTTTAATAATTAAGAAATAAAAGGCATTTTTCCTAGCCTGATTTTAGCCTCTGATGTGAACACTCTGTTTGAAGGGGCGTGTCTGTGTGAGACTTCAGTGTAAACGCCCACTGCTGTGATTGGCTGTGAGACTTCAGTGTAAACGCCCACTGCTGTGATTGGCTGTGAGACTTCAGTGTAAACGCCCACTGCTGTGATTGGCTGTGAGACTTCAGTGTAAACGCCCACTGTTGTGATTGGCTGACATGCTTGCATATGGAATAGCTAGCATTACATGTGGAACTCTCTCGAATACTTTTACAGCTATTATACGCTTTTACTATTACAGCTATCGGGATAAACGAATCGTGATACGTTTTTTAAGTATTTAGATCTATTCCCATCACATGAAAGGTTGCAGTGATGAGCATTGAGCAGATGACAGACTGTTGATTGTGTGAATGAAGATCTTATCATTGCAGCAGTTTCTGCACTCTCACTAATGATTTCACCATTGCAAACATGAGGTCAGTACAGTAAGAGCTTCGTTGTGCAGCGTAACAGCGTCATTGATTTCATAACGAGTTTTGGCAAGTGTCCAGATAAACTCGCGCTGTGTGATTGTGTGATTGACAGCTTGGGCGATTGGAAAGGGATTGTTCTTTGATCTCTTTCTGTATATATATTAATCACAGTTTAAATAAGATTATTTTCATCCTACTGGGTATATTCTCATATTCTCATGGGTGGGCCAGCAGAGAAAGGGGAGGTGACCTTTCACCTTATGACGATATAAGGGGAAGATTTCTAGATTCGCCCGTATGAGCTTTCATGTCATGGGACCTTTAAGGATATTTGTTTCTATATTGTACACTAATAGATGAAACTATTTTGCTTGTAAATGTCTCCTTGCATCCCTTTATTAAAGTCCCCCTGTGTTGTAAATCCAGCTTTTAATGTTGTTTATGTGTCTATGTGGTGTTTTTAATCTGCTTTAAGACAAACCATGTGTAAATTCATAAGTCGACTCCATTGCTGAGTATTTCCTCATTAAAAGGTACAATATGTAAGATTTTTGTAATAAAATATTCAAAAACCACTTGCACAGTGTGATATATTTCCTGCAGTTGTGTACTCACAGTATCCCAAAAGTTCCCAAGGATTTGTAAATCAAGAGAAATTCCAGTTTTTAAATAATGTCTCACCCCTTGTCATAGTCGCAAATCAATGACGTAATATCCGCGTTATCCTCGGTCTCCGCTTGTAGAAACCATATATTATATATATATATACAGTGAGGAAAATAAGTATTTGAACACCCTGCTATTTTGCAAGTTCTCCCACTTGGAAATCATGGAGGGGTCTGAAATTGTCATCGTAGGTGCATGTCCACTGTGAGAGACATAATCTAAAAAAAAAAAATCCAGAAATCACAATGTATGATTTTTTAACTATTTATTTGTATGATACAGCTGCAAATAAGTATTTGAACACCTGAGAAAATCAATGTTAATATTTAATAACCAATCATACATTGTGATTTCTGGATTTTTTTTTTTAGATTATGTCTCTCACAGTGGACATGCACCTACGATGACAATCTCAGACCCCTCCATGATTTCCAAGTGGGAGAACTTGCAAAATAGCAGGGTGTTCAAATACTTATTTTCCCCACTGTAAATATATATGCCGTTTTCGAAAATATTTAGCCATTACATTACTTGTAGTAGGATTGTTTTAAACGTGTAAAACTGCGCAGCATTAACCCACCACATCATCTGACAAGCAGTCGCATATCAGTAAAAAGCTAATAGCATTACATCTCACGTTCCTTGCTGCTAATTCATTACGATGACATAAACTAGTGTGACCAAGCGTACAGGAATTACAAAAAGTAATTTATTAGCTGATATATAATTTATATGATTCGTGAATTCCACACATCTCTGGATGGTGAAAACGACATCTCCCATAGTTCCACTCTCCTTCATCTCCAATATCCAATATCCTTGGTGATATTTAATTTAATTAATCAATCAACAATACTATTGATCAGCATTACCAAACGTGGACATTTTCCACTAGAAACAAGCATTGGTGTATTATTTTAATTTAATACTGTGAAGCTGCTTTGATACAATCTGTATTGTGAAAAGCGCTATATAAATAAACTTGACTTGACTTCATAGCATCATCAAGCTTCGTCTTTGTTATTGTTTTGAAAATGCGACCTCTGGTAAAAAACGTACATATTGCCATATTATTTTCAATCGAAAATGTTCAGTTTTTCTAGAGTTTTCAGTGTGTCTCACCCGAGCTCTACGATCGGAGGCTTGTCGTATCCTCTCCTGTAGCACAGGAACATGTGTGTGTTGTTCATCAGTCCTGCGCTCAGCTCCGCCGGGTGGCCGGCTTGTGTTTTCTCGATGCATGTGAAGCCCTCGGGGACGTCCTCTCCGAGCCCTCGGGCGATCACCGCGAGGTCTGTGACGGGCTGCAGCGCCCGAACGCCCCTCTGATGACCCTCCTCGACCCGCGGGGAGGAGTCGCTCGCCAGACCCGCCACCACGAAGTAATCCACCAGCTGCGGACATCGCTCCTCCGTCATCACGCCGGTCTAAACACCACTGCAGACACACACACACTCCGTTACACACCACTGCAGACACACACACTCCGTTACACACCACTGCAGACACACACACACACACACTCCGTTACACACCACTGCAGACACACACACACACACTCCGTTACACACCACTGCAGACACACACACTCCGTTACAACACCACTGCAGACACACACACACTCCGTTACACACCACTGCAGAAACACACACTCCCTTACAACGCAGGGCTAATCAATGGAGATCATGCAACTTTCATCATTTAAGAATACACTGCAAAAAATGCTCTTCTTACTCAGTGTTTCCAGTCCGAATATCTAAATATTCTTAAATCAAGAAGCATTTACTAGATGAGTAAAGTGCCATAAGATATTATGTATTGTTTTCTGGACAAATAAATCAAAATTAAGTAAGTTGTTGCTTACTCTCACACACACACACACACGCACACGCACACACTCTCTCTCTCTCTCTCTCTCTCTCACACACACTCACTAACCTGACCCCTAAACCTACCCATCACACACACACACACACACACACACACACACACTCACTAACCCGACCCCTAAGCCTACCCATCACACACACACACACACACACACACACACACACACACACACTCACTAACCCTACCCATCACAGGAAACTTTATGCATCATTACATATTTAATAAAACACTGTTTAGTATGGGGACTCAGGAAATGTTCAGATAAATCACGTTCATGTTGTAACACCAGTGTAATACCCATGTCATTATACACATTTCTGTCCTCAAAAATCACAATAACAAACACACACACACACATACTCTCACACACTCTCCTCTCAAACACACTCTCACACACACACACACTTACACACACTTACACACACTCTCTCTCTCATACACACACACTCTCCTCTCAAACACACACACACATCTGTCTGATCTGCACCACACGGGTCAAAGGTCACCGTGCAGGACACCTGATGACAGCCTGAACTGCATCCGTCACACTCAGGGATTCACATCCACAAAACACACGCAGGTCGTCACGGCAACGGCCTCAGAACCGGACATCCCGTCGTGGGAAGAAACCGGGAGAACTGAGGATTTAATCAAACATCCCATCAAACCTCTGCTCACCTGGACAGATGTTCACTGTTCCTCGCCGATCTGAGGTCATGTGACGTTTGATATCATCAACCCGAATCACAGTCAGCGAGAGAAACGAGAGCGACACGAGCTCGATCTGATGAAGAGAAGAAACGACCCGGTGAAACTCTCACTATCTCTCATCAGTAAACCCACGAACACGAGTGTTTCAGCGAGAACACGTGCAGGAACTGAGGAAACAACAGATTGCGCGTTCACTTCCTCCACAACTGCTCACAAATCAGACCAGAAGAAACGTTTCCGGCAGAAACACACACTGAGAAACACACACACAGTGACGTCTGAGTAAACAAACTTAAACCATGTAAAATCAGTCTATCATATTTCTAATGTTAAGTCATTTTTATTCCAGAACCAGGACTCTCACGGTCTGCAATACGAGGGAACAGTGTGAGATTTATAGACCTGGAAAAGTCATGGAAATTAATCAAATATTCAAAAGTCATTGGTATTTCTATATTAAACATACTTTTTTTCTAGTTACGTCAAGCTCTAAAATATTTTATCAGGGAGAAACTTTTTTTTTTGTAAAAAAATAACTACATTTAGTTTTAAAAAAAACAATTATGACCTACTGGAAAACTCAGTTCTTGAAACTTAATTATTTTAATTATTTCATTGAATTATTTTAATTAAATGTTATTAATTATGTTCATAATAAAATATTTATCGAAATATTTACATTTAATTAATGACAAATATTTTCTTCCATATTGTGAAGTACATCTCAGTATAACAAATTTATATATATATATATATATATATATATATATATATATATATATACACACACACACACACACATACTATATACAGACACACATTTGCATACATATGTATATATAAATTAGCGGTGTAACAGTACATGTATTCACGGTTGGGTTCATGCAGTCAGACGCGATACACACTCCAGTCCAGAAGGGGGTGCACGGTAATGCAATGCTGTTTGCTAACCACTACAAGAGGAAAACGAGTAGAAGAACAGACGATTTACGCACCAACACAAAACAACATTTCATAAGCACTCAAGAGTTTGCTAGTAGCTTATACTCTGAGTTTCAATAATTTTTTTACGCGCTCCACAAACTTCACTGAGAGGGAACTGGGACGACAGAAATCGGCATCCTGTTTGTTTTACAAATGCACAATGATTTGTTGTTATTGTGAGTGTACTGTACACAAATAATAACAGACCCTTGAAATCTTGAACGATCGATGCATTACTCTTATCTGTATGACCATAAATGACGGAGTACTTTAAGTGGTTTCCGCTGTTATAATGAGGGGTAGAGGGCAGAGCACATCATCCAGACCTGTCAATCACCAGAGCTCAGCAGGAACACACTACAGGAGTGTAAACTAATCTCTGCACAAGTTTTATTTTTATTATTCTATATGAGGCTGCACTGCACAACTACCTCAGGGAGACTGAATGCTGTGAGGTGGAACAAACTGTAATTTGCACTAAACATCTGTTCAAAATAAATGAAAAAAAACCCCATCATACTCACACACACACTCACACTGAAACACTCACACACACTCATACTCACACTCATACATACACACACACAAATACACTCACTCACACACACATTCATACTCACACTCAAACACTCACACTCATACTCACATTCACACACACTCAAACTCACACACTCATACTCACTCACACACACATTCATACTCACACTCATACCCACGCACACTCATACTCTCACCCATACTCATCGCAGACTCACACTCATTAACATATACTCTCACCCATATTCCCACCCATACTCTCATACCCTCACTCACCCATACTCTCACCCCATAGTCTCACCCATACTCATTAACATATACTCTCACCCCATACTCTCACCCCATACTCTCACCCCATACTCTCACCCCATACTCTCACCCCATACTCTCACCCCCATACTCTCACACCCATACTCTCACACCCATACTCTCACACCCATACTCTCCCATACTCTCACACCCTCACTCACCCATACTCTCACCCCATACTCTCACCCCATACTCTCACACCCATACTCTCACACCCATACTCTCACACCCATACTCTCACCCCATACTCTCACACCCATACTCTCACCCCATACTCTCACCCATACTCTCACACCCTCACTCACCCATACTCTCACCCCATACTCTCACCCCATACTCTCACACCCATACTCTCACCCCATACTCTCACACCCATACTCTCACCCCATACTCTCACCCATACTCTCACACCCTCACTCACCCATACTCTCACCCCATAGTCTCACCCCATACTCTCACACCCATACTCTCACACCCATACTCTCACCCCATACTCTCACCCATACTCTCACACCCATACTCTCACACCCATACTCTCACACCCATATTCTCACCCCATACTCTCACACCCATACTCTCACCCCATACTCTCACCCATACTCTCACACCCTCACTCACCCATACTCTCACCCCATACTCTCACCCCATACTCTCACCCCATACTCTCACACCCATACTCTCACACCCATACTCTCACACCCATACTCTCACACCATACTCTCACACCCATACTCTCACACCCATACTCTCACCCCATACTCTCACCCCCATACTCTCACCCCCATACTCTCACCCCATACTCTCACCCATACTCACACCCATACTCTCACACCCATACTCTCACACCCTCACCCATACTCTCACCCATACTCTCACCCATACTCTCACACCCTCACTCACCCATACTCTCACCCATACTCTCACACCCTCACTCACCCATACTCTCACCCCATACTCTCACCCCATACTCTCACCCCATACTCTCACACCCTCACTCACCCATACTCTCACCCCATACTCTCAAACCCTCACTCACCCCATACTCTCACCCCATACTCTCACCCCATAGTCTCACCCCATAGTCTCACCCCATAGTCTCACACCCTCACTCACCCCATACTCTCACCCCATACTGTCACCCCATACTCTCACACCCTCACTCACCCATACTCTCACCCCATACTCTCACACCCTCACTCACCCATACTCTCACACCCATACTCTCACCCCATACTCTCACCCCATACTCTCACCCCATACTGTCACCCCATACTATCACACCCTCACTCACCCATACTCTCACCCCATACTCTCACACCCTCACTCACCCATACTCTCACACCCATACTCTCACCCCATACTCTCACCCCATACTCTCACACCCATACTCTCACACCCATACTCTCACACCCTCACTCACCCATACTCTCACCCCATACTCTCACCCCATACTCTCACCCCATAGTCTCACCCCATAGTCTCACCCATACTCTCACACCCTCACTCACCCCATACTCTCACCCCATACTGTCACCCCATACTCTCACACCCTCACTCACCCCATACTCTCACCCCATACTCTCACCCCATACTCTCACCCCATACTCTCACCCCATACTCTCAAACCCTCACTCACCCCATACTCTCACCCCATAGTCTCACCCCATAGTCTCACCCCATAGTCTCACCCCCATACTCTCACCCCCATACTCTCACACCATACTCTCACCCCATACTCTCACCCCATACTCTCACCCCATACTCTCACCCCATACTCTCACCCCATACTCTCACACCCTCACTCACCCATACTCTCACCCCATAGTCTCACCCCCTCACTTACCCCATAGTCTCACCCATACTCATTAACATATACTCTCACCCCATACTCTCACCCATACTCTCACCCCATAGTCTCACCCATACTCATTAACATATACTCTCACCCCATACTCTCACCCATACTCTCACCCCATACTCTCACCCCATACTCATTAACATATACTCTCACACCCTCACTCACCCATACTCTCACACCCTCACTCACCCATACTCTCACACCCTCACTCACCCATACCCTCACCCATACTCACACTCATTGACATATACTCTCACCCCATACTCACACTCATTGACATATACTCTCACCCATACTCTCACCCATACTCTCACCCATTGACATATACTCTCACCCATACTCACACTCATTGACATATACTCTCACCCCATACTCTCACCCATACTCACACTCATTGACATATACTCTCACCCATACTCTCACCCATTCTCACTCATTGACATATACTCTCACCCCATACTCTCACCCATACTCACACTCATTGACATATACTCTCACCCCATACTCACACTCATTGACATATACTCTCACCCATACTCACACTCATTGACATATACTCTCACCCCATACTCACACTCATTGACATATACTCTCACCCATACTCTCACCCATACTCTCACCCATACTCACACTCATTGACATATACTCTCACCCCATACTCACACTCATTGACATATACTCTCACCCATACTCTCACCCATACTCACTCATTGACATATACTCTCACCCATACTCTCACCCATACTCACACTCATTGACATATACTCTCACCCCATACTCACACTCATTGACATATACTCTCACCCCATACTCACACTCATTGACATATACTCTCACCCATACTCTCACCCATACTCTCACCCATACTCTCACCCATACTCTCACCCATACTCACACTCATTGACATATACTCTCACCCATACTCACACTCATTGACATATACTCTCACCCATACTCACACTCATTGACATATACTCTCACCCCATACTCTCACCCATACTCACACTCATTGACATATACTCTCACCCCATACTCTCACCCCATACTCACTCATTGACATATACTCTCACCCCATACTCACACTCATTGACATATACTCTCACCCATACTCTCACCCATGCTCACACTCATTGACATATACTCTCACCCATACTCACACTCATTGACATATACTCTCACCCATACTCACACTCATTGACATATACTCTCACCCATACTCACACTCATTGACATATACTCTCACCCATACTCACACTCATTGACATATACTCTCACCCATACTCTCACCCCATACTCTCACCCCATACTCTCAAACCCTCACTCACCCATACTCTCACCCCATACTCTCACCCCATACTCTCAAACCCTCACTCACCCATACTCTCACCCCATACTCTCACCCCATACTCTCACACCCATACTCTCACACCCATACTCTCACACCCATACTCTCACACCCATACTCTCAAACCCTCACTCACCCCATACTCTCACACCCTCACTCACCCATACTCTCACACCCATACTCTCACCCCATACTCTCACCCCATACTCTCACCCCATACTCTCACACCCATACTCTCACCCCATACTCTCACCCCATACTCTCACCCCATACTCTCACACCCATACTCTCACACCCTCACTCACCCATACTCTCACCCCATACTCTCACCCCATACTCTCACCCATACTCTCACACCCTCACTCACCCATACTCTCACCCCATACTCTCACCCCATACTCTCACCCCATAGTCTCACCCCATAGTCTCACCCCATAGTCTCACCCATACTCTCACACCCTCACTCACCCCATACTCTCACCCCATACTCTCACCCCATACTCTCACCCCATACTCTCAAACCCTCACTCACCCCATACTCTCACCCCATAGTCTCACCCCATAGTCTCACCCCATAGTCTCACCCATACTCTCACACCCTCACTCACCCCATACTCTCACCCCATACTGTCACCCCATACTCTCACACCCTCACTCACCCATACTCTCACCCATACTCTCACCCATACTCTCACCCATACTCTCACCCCCATACTCTCACCCCCATACTCTCACCCCCATACTCTCACCCCCATACTCTCACCCCATACTCTCACACCCTCACTCACCCATACTCTCACCCCATACTCTCACCCCATAGTCTCACCCCCTCACTTACCCCATAGTCTCACCCAAACTCATTAACATATACTCTCACCCCATACTCTCACCCATACTCTCACCCCATAGTCTCACCCATACTCATTAACATATACTCTCACCCCATACTCTCACCCATACTCATTAACATATACTCTCACCCCATACTCTCACCCCATACTCTCACCCCATACTCTCACCCCATACTCATTAACATATACTCTCACACCCTCACTCACCCATACTCTCACACCCTCACTCACCCATACTCTCACCCCATACTCTCACACCCTCACTCACCCATACTCTCATCCATACCCTCACCCATACTCACACTCATTGACATATACTCTCACCCCATACTCTCACACCCTCACTCACCCATACTCTCACACCCTCACTCACCCATAGTCTCACCCATACTCTCACACCCTCACTCACCCATACTCTCATCCATACCCTCACCCATACTCACACTCATTGACATATACTCTCACCCCATACTCACACTCATTGACATATACTCTCACCCATACTCTCACCCATACTCTCACCCATACTCACACCCCATACTCTCACCCCATACTCTCACCCCATACTCTCACCCATACTCTCACCCCATACTCTCACCCCATACTCTCACCCCATACTCATTAACATATACTCTCACCCCATACTCTCACCCCATACTCTCACCCCATACTCTCACCCCATACTCTCACCCCATACTCTCACCCCATACTCTCACCCCATAGTCTCACCCATACTCATTAACATATACTCTCACCCCATACTCTCACCCCATACTCTCACCCCATACTCTCACCCCATACTCTCACCCCATACTCTCACCCCCATACTCTCACACCCATACTCTCACACCCATACTCTCACACCCATACTCTCACACCCTCACTCACCCATACTCTCACACCCTCACTCACCCATACTCTCACCCCATACTCTCACCCCATACTCTCACACCCATACTCTCACACCCATACTCTCACACCCATACTCTCACACCCATACTCTCACCCCATACTCTCACACCCATACTCTCACCCCATACTCTCACCCATACTCTCACACCCTCACTCACCCATACTCTCACCCCATACTCTCACCCCATACTCTCACACCCATACTCTCACCCCATACTCTCACACCCATACTCTCACCCCATACTCTCACCCATACTCTCACACCCTCACTCACCCATACTCTCACCCCATAGTCTCACCCCATACTCTCACACCCATACTCTCACACCCATACTCTCACCCCATACTCTCACCCATACTCTCACACCCATACTCTCACACCCATACTCTCACACCCATATTCTCACCCCATACTCTCACACCCATACTCTCACCCCATACTCTCACCCATACTCTCACACCCTCACTCACCCATACTCTCACCCCATACTCTCACCCCATACTCTCACACCCATACTCTCACACCCATACTCTCACACCCATACTCTCACCCCATACTCTCACCCCCATACTCTCACCCCCATACTCTCACCCCATACTCTCACCCATACTCACACCCATACTCTCACACCCATACTCTCACACCCTCACCCATACTCTCACCCATACTCTCACCCATACTCTCACACCCTCACTCACCCATACTCTCACCCATACTCTCACACCCTCACTCACCCATACTCTCACCCCATACTCTCACCCCATACTCTCACCCCATACTCTCACACCCTCACTCACCCATACTCTCACCCCATACTCTCAAACCCTCACTCACCCCATACTCTCACCCCATACTCTCACCCCATAGTCTCACCCCATAGTCTCACCCCATAGTCTCACACCCTCACTCACCCCATACTCTCACCCCATACTGTCACCCCATACTCTCACACCCTCACTCACCCATACTCTCACCCCATACTCTCACACCCTCACTCACCCATACTCTCACACCCATACTCTCACCCCATACTCTCACCCCATACTCTCACCCCATACTGTCACCCCATACTCTCACACCCTCACTCACCCATACTCTCACCCCATACTCTCACACCCTCACTCACCCATACTCTCACACCCATACTCTCACCCCATACTCTCACCCCATACTCTCACACCCATACTCTCACACCCATACTCTCACACCCTCACTCACCCATACTCTCACCCCATACTCTCACCCCATAGTCTCACCCCATAGTCTCACCCATACTCTCACACCCTCACTCACCCCATACTCTCACCCCATACTGTCACCCCATACTCTCACACCCTCACTCACCCCATACTCTCACCCCATACTCTCACCCCATACTCTCACCCCATACTCTCACCCCATACTCTCACCCCATACTCTCACCCCATACTCTCACCCCATACTCTCACCCCATACTCTCAAACCCTCACTCACCCCATACTCTCACCCCATAGTCTCACCCCATAGTCTCACCCCATAGTCTCACCCCCATACTCTCACCCCCATACTCTCACACCATACTCTCACCCCATACTCTCACCCCATACTCTCACCCCATACTCTCACCCCATACTCTCACCCCATACTCTCACACCCTCACTCACCCATACTCTCACCCCATAGTCTCACCCCCTCACTTACCCCATAGTCTCACCCATACTCATTAACATATACTCTCACCCCATACTCTCACCCATACTCTCACCCCATAGTCTCACCCATACTCATTAACATATACTCTCACCCCATACTCTCACCCATACTCTCACCCCATACTCTCACCCCATACTCATTAACATATACTCTCACACCCTCACTCACCCATACTCTCACACCCTCACTCACCCATACTCTCACACCCTCACTCACCCATACCCTCACCCATACTCACACTCATTGACATATACTCTCACCCCATACTCACACTCATTGACATATACTCTCACCCATACTCTCACCCATACTCTCACCCATTGACATATACTCTCACCCATACTCACACTCATTGACATATACTCTCACCCCATACTCTCACCCATACTCACACTCATTGACATATACTCTCACCCATACTCTCACCCATTCTCACTCATTGACATATACTCTCACCCCATACTCTCACCCATACTCACACTCATTGACATATACTCTCACCCCATACTCACACTCATTGACATATACTCTCACCCATACTCACACTCATTGACATATACTCTCACCCCATACTCACACTCATTGACATATACTCTCACCCATACTCTCACCCATACTCTCACCCATACTCACACTCATTGACATATACTCTCACCCCATACTCACACTCATTGACATATACTCTCACCCATACTCTCACCCATACTCACTCATTGACATATACTCTCACCCATACTCTCACCCATACTCACACTCATTGACATATACTCTCACCCCATACTCACACTCATTGACATATACTCTCACCCCATACTCACACTCATTGACATATACTCTCACCCATACTCTCACCCATACTCTCACCCATACTCTCACCCATACTCTCACCCATACTCACACTCATTGACATATACTCTCACCCATACTCACACTCATTGACATATACTCTCACCCATACTCACACTCATTGACATATACTCTCACCCCATACTCTCACCCATACTCACACTCATTGACATATACTCTCACCCCATACTCTCACCCCATACTCACTCATTGACATATACTCTCACCCCATACTCACACTCATTGACATATACTCTCACCCATACTCTCACCCATGCTCACACTCATTGACATATACTCTCACCCATACTCACACTCATTGACATATACTCTCACCCATACTCACACTCATTGACATATACTCTCACCCATACTCACACTCATTGACATATACTCTCACCCATACTCACACTCATTGACATATACTCTCACCCATACTCTCACCCCATACTCTCACCCCATACTCTCAAACCCTCACTCACCCATACTCTCACCCCATACTCTCACCCCATACTCTCAAACCCTCACTCACCCATACTCTCACCCCATACTCTCACCCCATACTCTCACACCCATACTCTCACACCCATACTCTCACACCCATACTCTCACACCCATACTCTCAAACCCTCACTCACCCCATACTCTCACACCCTCACTCACCCATACTCTCACACCCATACTCTCACCCCATACTCTCACCCCATACTCTCACCCCATACTCTCACACCCATACTCTCACCCCATACTCTCACCCCATACTCTCACCCCATACTCTCACACCCATACTCTCACACCCATACTCTCACACCCTCACTCACCCATACTCTCACCCCATACTCTCACCCCATACTCTCACCCATACTCTCACACCCTCACTCACCCATACTCTCACCCCATACTCTCACCCCATACTCTCACCCCATAGTCTCACCCCATAGTCTCACCCCATAGTCTCACCCATACTCTCACACCCTCACTCACCCCATACTCTCACCCCATACTCTCACCCCATACTCTCACCCCATACTCTCACCCCATACTCTCAAACCCTCACTCACCCCATACTCTCACCCCATAGTCTCACCCCATAGTCTCACCCCATAGTCTCACCCATACTCTCACACCCTCACTCACCCCATACTCTCACCCCATACTGTCACCCCATACTCTCACACCCTCACTCACCCATACTCTCACCCATACTCTCACCCATACTCTCACCCATACTCTCACCCCCATACTCTCACCCCCATACTCTCACCCCCATACTCTCACCCCCATACTCTCACCCCATACTCTCACACCCTCACTCACCCATACTCTCACCCCATACTCTCACCCCATAGTCTCACCCCCTCACTTACCCCATAGTCTCACCCAAACTCATTAACATATACTCTCACCCCATACTCTCACCCATACTCTCACCCCATAGTCTCACCCATACTCATTAACATATACTCTCACCCCATACTCTCACCCATACTCATTAACATATACTCTCACCCCATACTCTCACCCCATACTCTCACCCCATACTCTCACCCCATACTCTCACCCCATACTCTCACCCCATACTCATTAACATATACTCTCACACCCTCACTCACCCATACTCTCACACCCTCACTCACCCATACTCTCACCCCATACTCTCACACCCTCACTCACCCATACTCTCATCCATACCCTCACCCATACTCACACTCATTGACATATACTCTCACCCCATACTCTCACACCCTCACTCACCCATACTCTCACACCCTCACTCACCCATAGTCTCACCCATACTCTCACACCCTCACTCACCCATACTCTCATCCATACCCTCACCCATACTCACACTCATTGACATATACTCTCACCCCATACTCACACTCATTGACATATACTCTCACCCATACTCTCACCCATACTCTCACCCCATACTCTCACCCATACTCTCACCCCATACTCTCACCCCATACTCTCACCCCATACTCTCACCCCATACTCTCACCCCATACTCTCACCCCATACTCATTAACATATACTCTCACTCACACTCATTGTATAACCAACAGCAGCATCTATATTCTCCTGGGAAATAGCAGCGTGTGTAGAGATTGGCAGATTTACAGAAACCATCATGTTATGTTTACATTAATTTTTTTACGGTCTGTAAAGAGTATAGAGCTTAAACAGTTTGATGTCAAGTAAACACAGTCAGAGAATCATGATTCTGAGCAGAACTCTTACAGGAGTGTCACATCAAACACAGGAACAGCACTGAAGTACAGCAGCAGTGAATCCATCCACAGATCAACACACACACACACACACACACACACTGAAGTACAGCAGCAGTGAATCCATCCACAGATCAACACACACACACACACACACACACACACACTGAAGTACAGCAGCAGTGAATCCATCCACAGATCGCTGACGCAGGACAGAGGAACACACACACACACACACACACACACACACACACACACACTGCGGCAAGGCGATAGAGCATTGATCTAGACCCATGTGCACTCACACTTTTCTGGACTTATGACCATGGGGTCAAAGTTCATGAGGCAGTATGATGTCCCAATTGTCACTTCCGGTTTCTCACAAGTGCCTCCTTCACTTTTCATAACTGGATATTTGCCATAATTCAGAGTTGTCATTGAGTATTACGAGTATATGTTATTCCAAACCCAATCTGAGGCCGTCACATGAAGACTCACCCTGAATTAAACACACCAGGTCACCGACTCACACACGACCTCAGGTGTCTCCAATAGAAAACTCCACTTCCTGTTTCAGAAGTGATGCGTTTCCTGTCAGCGCTGCATTTGGCTCTTTCTAAGCACTTTCAACATCCACTTCCTCAAACGCCCGAGCTGCACAACCCAAGAGTTTCCCTCGGACTCGTATCCGCTCATCTGCAGCTGCACACACACACACACACACACACACACACACACACACAGATCTGTGTTATTAATACAGTCACTCGCCTCTATAAACACCTTCAGATCGCGGCTAAACTATCACACTATCACACAGTTACTCACAGTCACACACACACACACACACTCACAGTCACACACACACACACACACACTCACAGTCACACACACACACACTCACAGTCACACACACACACACTCACACACTGAAAACATCCTGCATTTATTGAACAAAAAAAAAAAAAAAAACTTCCAGTGGAGTTTCTTGAACTGAATGTTATGGAAGTAAATCAGTGATAAATGTCTGTGAAACTGCACTGACTGTAAAGAATGCGTTATATTTTCAGCGCCTGCATTTCTGGGGCGAATCTCAACATTTGCTGGTGTATTTAAAGCTACAATATGTAATTAGCTTCGCCGCTAGCGGTCGCTAACCTCTTACAGAAACACAGGAGTATGTTGATGACGCAGTGAATAAGCGGAATCATGGAGCTTGTCGTCATGGCGATGGATCTAATGATGTTTATGGATGAGTGAATACACTGATGTGTTTAGCATGACTGGCGTGAAGGGCGCGAGTGCTAACGAGAGACAGATCTCAGCGCCACACGCTAGGACATCTCACTCTACCGAACTAACGTTCCCGCTAGTGCTGAATGATACTCTCACTGGTCAGTTTATCAGACGACTGAAACGCGTGAGCTAACGCAGCGCTGCTCCACTCGCTCTACACTAGCACACTAAACTGAGTTGAACTCAGTTATAATGTTATTCTGTGTGTTAGCTTGTCTGTATGAGACTAGCAGTGAGCGAGATCAACATTAGAATAACACACTGATCATATTCTAACACTTCATCATGTTGAGCTGTATAACATTGATTAGTTTTATGTACATTTGCGCGTCCCTGTCGAGTCGGAGTTAGCTGCGGACGCTAGCTCTCGGCATCTCAAAAACGCCAGTAGTTTAGCTCTCCTTTTGTCCCAAACTCTGCTTGCCATGATCCATCATGTCTGAACGAAACAACAACAGCGTGAGCGCGCCGCTAGACGTAACGCAGTTGTCCACGTCTGTCGCCATGGTTACTACGGCAGAACGAGCGGAAACCAGGGATAACGCGGATGTTACGTCATTAGCAGGCGACCAGTGAACGGGGACGGGACACACGCAATTCAACCAGTTCACGCGCCACACCGTGCGTTTCTCACGCTGAAAAGGCAAAGCCAATCAAGTTGTCCTGCAAGCTTTATATACAGCGTTGTATAATACGAGGCGCGGGCACACAGAGCGAAGTTTCCCGCCGTCAGCGCAGTGAGCGCACGCATCTCGGACAGATCGCGTTCGTTACTAGGCAACATAGATGCGCCAACACACGGAAGTTGACGGAACATTCTCGGCCACCGTACGTTCGTTACTAGGTAACCAACAACATCGCGCGAACACACGCCGTGATGGAGAAGGTACGTTGGAAGAAAGCTTGTCTAACATTTTTAGGCTATAACGTTTAATATAATGCCCTTCGTATTCATCATTATTGATGCAGTCAGAAACTCTACAGCTACTCTGCAACCAGAAGCTCTGGCTCCGTTTGGCTAGCTCACGTTATCTGAAACTAAGGGGAATGTTAGTGGGTATGGGAAGGAATGAAGATGTATTTCTTCATTTTATTTTAAATTATATTTTATACTGTATTAATAGTCTTTCTAGTTACATTAAGGCTCCATGTATTAAAGCAGAGTGCTCTGGGTAATATTTCATATCCTGTCAAAACATACATTAATCATTGCCATTGCATTTGTATTTTCAAAGATGTCAGGGAAAAAGATATTTTAACAAACACAAACACTTACAACACAAAACACATCTCATAAGCTGGAGTGTGTACTCTTGTGTACACACACACACACACACACACACACCTTAATACTCGAATATGTCATTTGTTCACAACGTCCCACCACACAATAAATCATTATGCTATTATACCATTTCGACTAGACACATTCAAAATGCAAAAAGATTTGTTTTTCCAAACTGTTCGGAGCAATTTGTTATATTTTATAATTTTTGTATATTTG
The DNA here is from genome assembly GCF_963993115.1 of Abramis brama. Classification (NCBI taxonomy): domain Eukaryota; kingdom Metazoa; phylum Chordata; class Actinopteri; order Cypriniformes; family Leuciscidae; genus Abramis; species Abramis brama. Next base: position 590,350 of record NC_139979.1, on the reverse strand, counting down.
TAATTTTGAAATATAACATTAAAGAGTATATTTGATGTGATGAACTGCTCTGTCATTTATCAGATTTACCAACTGTTATAATTTCAATTTGTGCTGGTTAATTATGAACAATGGGTAAAATTGGGGGGCGGGGACAGGCGGGGGCGGGGCTCCATTAGGGCTCCTCCCCTAACCACATGTGATCTCACTCACTGTGATTATGATCATCGTTTTCATAATCGTCGGAGGACAGAATCATATAAACAGCAGCTCTAGTGTGTTACTGATTATTATTGCAGTGTTTAATTCCTCTGATCTGAGATCTGAGGTCAGAGGTCAGGGGTCAGGGGTCAGATGCCAGAACAGAACTC
>NC_139979.1:572500-585000 GCF_963993115.1 Abramis brama | reverse complement strand
TCATTAGTTAACATGAACAATTCTTCTACAGCATTTAATAATCTTAGTTATACCATGGGCTGTTTAAATACTCGATTCTGATTGGCTGGAAGGTGTGCAGTAAAACCGTTTAATGCACAGGTAGTTCCAGTCAGTTTGATTACAGTTCGAAATTAATCCGCTACATTGGTAACCATAGTAACACAGATACACTTGCGAGCAGAGTGAGAGACGCGTATGAAAACGTTTGTTTAGGTAGGCTAAATGGATGATTTTTGCATATCGTTTAATTTGTATGGTGAATATGGCGACTCTGAGAAATGGGCCCAAGACGAAGTAGAAGACTTGGAGAAGACGCTGAATGACAAAAAGCGGCACAAAGAATTAACAATAAATAAATGACATGATTAGTTCAAATAAAGATTGCCTTGTCACTGTCAGTGTTGCCTGTCATTCATAAATAATTGTAATAAATCCATTAAAGAATCATTAAGTTAGCTATATGCTTAAGCAAAGAACTGCTAACGTTAGACTTTAAAGAAGAGACGCACACAGGTCTCTCTCTCTCTGTTCCTTCTCCTTCAGTTCTGTCTCTCTCTTTTTTAATAATGAATTTAAATAAATGTGAATTCATCATAGACTGTAAAAAAATATGGACGTAGTGTCCGTGACGTCACCCGTAGGTTTCTGAAGAGCATTTTTGAAGCCTAAAGTAGGCGGAGCCAGCCGTCGCCATCTTGGCCTCGCGTCACTCCCGGATAACAGAAAACAGGCGCGCGCGTGACGGGCTTTGGTGGAGCTGAGGAGCCTGTTACCTGGCCATAGAGATGAGCCTGGCTATCTGAAATCACCTGTCTCGACGTGATCGAGTTAGCTGATGATGTAAAGCCAATTAAAAGTTCCTATTTTTGCCCTTCGAAATATTATAATAGTTAAAAGACACGGCTACAAGTGAGACTGTGTATTGTGATTCTGTACTATTCTGCTAACGTTAGTTGAAAATGTATTATGCAGTAACTTAATATTAACGTTGCTTCGAGAGAGTGTGTGTGACAGTGATTTATGTTCACGTCAGTCACTCTTTCTTATGGTCCGTCAGCGCGGCATCGCTCGTCAAGTTCGCAGAGCTTATTCAGTCCATTTTAAATTCTGATTTTGGCCGCCTCTCAAATGGGTTAAACCATAGATATATTGCCTATGAAGTGCAAGTAAATGCGCTAGAAAATCCGCGCTCATTCATGTGCATTTATAGCACGGACGGAGAAAGCGCCGACGCCTGCATGATTTCATCTGACGGTACATAAGCATATTATAATCTATATCTGTTCCGTGAGAGCAGAACGAACAAGCCTTTATTGACGTTTTTAAATTTGAAAACTCCAAAAAGCAACGAAATTGTCAGACATCCATTAGTGCATGTTCACAGAGGAACTTATGCTGCGTTCTATTATTTATCCGTGTTGGAGTTCCGACTAGGAAGACAGACGTTGCTTAGCAACACGCACCAACACGCCCCCTTTCCTCGGATTTTGCCGCTCGGAAGTTTGGACAACCGTGAGGACACCGAGCAAGAATTCCGATACGGAATCCAAGATGGCTGCGCCCTGTGTGACTTGTTTTCATTGTTTTTGTACCGCTTTGGTTGTTTAAATGACGTTGTTTAAATTTTAATCACTCGTCGTATTACTGCAATACCTTACTGCGTCCGTATCACTGCCTGTGGGTATGGGAATCGGTCTTGTTGTGAGTGCAATATTGAATGAAGCCTTGTTTCAAACGGGTGTTACTAACGTGGCTAGCGTTGCTAACAGAAGGTAAACTAGTTACTAGGTGAAGCACATACTTATTTTGGAGCGCCTGGTACTCGGCCAGTGCTACCATAGCAACAGCTTTCCGGGTGGCGTCCATGTTTTTCTCCGACTCGGACGCGCAAAACATACCAGAACGCTTGAAGTGTGGAAGTGACGTCATATCCGAGGTCCGAGTCGGTTCGTTGACAATAATAGAACGCACCATGAAATACAGCGCTGGCTGTTCTCTCGAACGATACTCGACGACAACGACGGAATCCTAAGCCGTGGGCTTTGTACCCAAGTAATGGGTGTATTAAATTGTATGAAATAATCCCGAAAAAAAGCACAAACACTGCAGAGAAGGCAAGTTCAGCAGCAACACTTGCTGAGGTGAAGTGACGGCTAGTAACAGCAGACAAACGGCTAGCATTGACAGCGGCAATCCATCTGTCACTCAAGTGGCCACACCCTTAAATTTAAATATGAATCAACTAAACGAATGAGTTATAAAAAAATTCACCCCCCTCACAGTTGTTATGAATGGCAAAACTAGCTGTATAGACCAAAGCCACATAGAGATCCAGGCTGTTTTTTCCTGCTGTAAAGTTGGTAATTTGAACATGGGGGAGATACAGATTTGACTCGCTTCTGCAGCCAGCCCAAGCGGCCAGTTAATGAATTGCAGTTTAACTCACTTCCGTGTTGGTTTCAAGAGAGAGACGGGGAGGTTGCCGCTTGGAATTCATTATAATAAAAGCAATCCGATGGCTCTACTTTATTTAAAGCGGACGGAGTGCAAGAACTGACGAGCCTTAACTTAAGAAATAACCGTCATTTTTACACGTCTGTTAAAAAATTACACTGTAAACATCAGTTACAGCTTTAACTTATTTTTAACTTGGCAAATAACCAAGGTATAAGCGGGATAATCCACGGCTAGCCATGCATTAAAGGATTTTAATGCACGACGTAGAGGCGAAGAACCACCCGACGCGAAGCGGAGAGAGTCACCGTTACGTCTCGCTCAGTGCGGGTGAACTCCAGATGTGCTGCTGGTTTGGCAGCGGATTATGATGATTTACTCCAGATGAAGATATAGAGAGATGTGATATTTTTCAGAATTTGTAATGAGAATTAAGAGAATCGCCTGAATAATGATTCTGTGATTCTCCAGTTCAACAGTGAAGCCGCTCTGAGACACACACACACACACTCACTCCGCTCTGAGACACACACACACACAGCTCTGAGACACACACACTCACTCTGCTCTGAGACACACACACACTCACTCTGCTCTGAGACACACACTCACACACACACTCACACTGCTCTGAGACACACACACACACAGCTCTGACACACACACACACTCACTCCGCTCTGAGACACACACACTCACACACACACAGCTCTGAGACGAGCTGAACGAGATCATCTGTGCTGAACTGAGACTGAAACATCACCAGCTGTCCTTCCTCAACGTATACATTTGTTTATCCATATACAGACATTTATATGCATATATATATATATATCTATAGCAACTTTATTTAAAAATAAATCTCATAGTACGCAGATTTTAATTACATAAAAATACGTGTTCCTCTGAATATGGCCTTGCTTAAGAGAGTAATCGTGCAAATACAGGCAGAACAGAGTGCAGACGAGCAGCACACACACACACACACACACACACACACACACACACACACACACACGGGCGGACGTTACACACACATATTTGGTCTTTTCCTCTTCAGTCGTTCGGCACATGTGAGAGCATGAGTGTGTGAGTGTGTTCATCGAGTGACTGTGGAGGACGAGTCAGTCAGAGATCAAAGATCATCAATCAGGAGAAAAGCCCAGAACTGCTGACCGGAGCGTGTGTGTGTGTGTGTGTGTACATGAATTTCTATCCCGGTGGGGACTTAACCCTGAATGCACACACACTCATGGGGACTCGTGTCACTGTGCGACTAAAGTGAGGAAACAAGCTTATAAATCGTACAGAATGAGATTTTTTTGAAAATGTAAAAATGCAGAAATTTTTCTGTGATGGGTCGGGTTAGAGTGTGTGTGTGTGTGTGTGTGATGGGTCGGGTTAGAGTGTGTGTGTGTGTGTGTGTGTGTGTGTGATGGGTCCGGTTAGAGTGTGTGTGTGTGTGTGATGGGTCGGGTTAGAGTGTGTGTGTGTGATGTGTAGGGTTAGTGTAAGGAGATAGAATATACAGTTTGTACAGTATAAAAACCATTACGTCTATGGAGAGTCCCCACAAAGATAGTAAACCAGACGTGTGTGTGTGTGTGTGTGTGTGTGTGTGTGTGAGAGAGACAGTGGCTGTGTTCAGAAGGGAATACTGCATACTGATCTGTGCAAACAACTCAATAATATTAGCTTGCAAACAGTGCTGCATTATTAAACAACAACAACAACAAAAAACTTAAATATTTTCATGTCTGGGATGTGCAGCCTCAGTCACCTGACTGTTATATAGTCACCTGACTGTTATATAGTCACCTGACTGTTATATAGTCACCTGACTGTTATATAGTCACCTGACTGTTGGCCAGTCTCTGTGTGACTCTGAACTCATATAAGCAATACTGTTTTTTTTAGAAAGATTTAAAAAAAACTTCATCAATGAGAATCAATGAATTCTGAATAATTTACTGCCATTTTGTGAATATTAAGCAATCAATAAAAAGTAACTGCAGTCTGATAATAAACTTTTTAAAACGTAATGTAATCTAATTGCAAGCATTTAATTTCTGGAATCTGATTACATAATCCAGATTATATGTAATCAGTCACTCCCAGCACTGTCGAGCACAATGCATTGTGGGATACATCTGCAGTATAATAGTATGCTATTCTGAACACGCCACTCAGTGTTTTCAGTCAGACACTCCCCTCGTCCCTCATTGGTCAGTCGGTCAGATAGCCCCGCCCCCCGACTCGCATGATTGGCTGAGTCCGAGTCACAGTGTTTCACTCTTCAGGAACATATGAACTTCAGCTTTAAGTGCATGTGTGAATTCTGCATTGACCTGGTGTGGTCCAGTGCATGCTGGGACATTTGAGCGGAGGCACGTCTAGACCCGCTGTGATTGGTCAACGGTGATGTTTGTAACAGGGTTTGATCGTCTGAGAAGTGCAGAGAGTTAAAGGGCAGAAGCTCACAGTTTTAAGCGCACGTGCACGAGTTACGAAGTGTCACATGACCCACGGGTCACTTGAGGTGGTCGGATCTGAAGGAGTCCTCCACTGCCGGGTCGGCCAGCATCAGGTCCCCGTCGGTCAGCATTCCCAGACCCTCCAGCGCCAGCGGGTCGTCCGAGCCGAACGGGTCCATCTCGAAGCCCGGGACGCCCGACAGCGCGTGTGTGATCTCCTTCGACAGCCCTGACGGAGAGTCTCCTGACACACATCGGAAACATCGGAATCATAACCGAAATCATGGAGCAATTATCAAAGAATGTTCTGTTGAGTAACAAAATCATGTTAAAGGGATAGTTCTCCCAAAACTGAACATTAGCCCATGATTTACTCACCCTGAAGTCATCCTCGTGTACATGACATTCTTCTCTCAGACGAACACAATCAGAGTTTTCACTTTTATGACGGATAGATGCACTTTATGACGGAAAGATGCACTTTATGACGGATAGATGCACTTTTATGACGGATAGATGCACTTTATGACGGAAAGATGCACTTTATGACGGATAGATGCACTTTTATGACGGATAGATGCGCTTTTATGACGGATAGATGCACTTTTATGACGGAAAGATGCACTTTTATGACGGAAAGATGCACTTTATGACGGATAGATGCACTTTATGACGGATAGATGCGCTTTTATGACGGATAGATGCACTTTTATGACGGAAAGATGCACTTTATGACGGATAGATGCGCTTTTATGACGGATAGATGCACTTTATGACGGAAAGATGCACTTTATGACGGATAGATGCACTTTTATGACGGATAGATGCACTTTTATGACGGATAGATGCACTTTATGACGGAAAGATGCACTTTATGACGGATAGATGCACTTTTATGACGGAAAGATGCACTTTATGACGGATAGATGCACTTTATGACGGATAGATGCACTTTATGACGGATAGATGCACTTTTATGACGGATAGATGCACTTTTATGACGGATAGATGCACTTTATGACGGATAGATGCACTTTTATGACGGATAGATGCACTTTATGACGGATAGATGCGCTTTATGACGGATAGATGCGCTTTTATGACGGATAGATGCACTTTTATGACGGATAGATGCACTTTATGACGGATAGATGCACTTTTATGACAGAAAGATGCACTTTTATGACGGAAAGATGCACTTTTATGACGGATAGATGCACTTTTATGACGGACAGATGCACTTTATGACGGTAGATGAACTTTATGACGGATAGATGCACTTTTATGACGGATAGATGCACTTTATGACGGACAGATGCACTTTTATGACGGAAAGATGCACTTTTATGACAGAAAGATGCACTTTTATGACGGAAAGATGCACTTTTATGACGGATAGATGCACTTTTATGATGGACAGATGCACTTTATGACGGATAGATGCACTTTATGACGGATAGATGCACTTTTATGACGGATAGATGCACTTTTATGACGGATAGATGCACTTTATGACGGATAGATGCACTTTATGACGGATAGATGCACTTTTATGACAGAAAGATGCACTTTTATGACGGAAAGATGCACTTTTATGACGGATAGATGCACTTTTATGACGGACAGATGCACTTTATGACGGTAGATGAACTTTATGACGGATAGATGCACTTTTATGACGGATAGATGCACTTTATGACGGACAGATGCACTTTTATGACGGAAAGATGCACTTTTATGACGGATAGATGCACTTTTGATGCACTTTTATGACGGATAGATGCACTTTATGACGGATAGATGCGCTTTATGACGGATAGATGCGCTTTATGACGGACAGATGCACTTTTATGATGGATAGATGCACTTTTATGACGGATAGATGCACTTTTATGACGGAAAGATGCACTTTTATGACGGATAGATGCACTTTTATGGACTTCCAAAGACAGACACCCATTCACTGCCATTGTACAGCTTGGAAGAGGACATTTTTAATATAACTCTGATTGTGTTCGTCTGAAAGAAGAATGTCATATACACTAGGATGACTTCAGGGTGAGTAAATCATGGGATAATGTTCAGTTTCGGGAGAACTATCCCTGTAAGCCGGGTTCACACTGTGCGATTTATAATAGTCCTTTACGAATGTTGCGAACTGTACGAACATGATCCTCGCTGTAGTCCATGTCACACTGTAAGAGCTCAGTTGTCATGAATGTCAGACTGTACGACAGTCAAGACGTGTTAAAAACGGACGTACGCAAGAGTTTTACATCATCAGTCAATGACGCGCTCGGTGAGCTGCGCTACACGCGGGACTGAAACGGCGGCTACAAAGAAATCTCTAACGTTAATTTTGGTCTCGGCTTGTCTTGAAAAAGGACGCCGATTAGACGGAGGTCTGAGGAGAATCACTGCAGGACTGAGGGTCAAATCTTCTGACACGCCAGAACTTCGTCAGAGGTCAAAGTCGTCTCAGACGGCCAGAATCACAGTGCGCACCGGCTTGAGTTCAGTGAACGCAGACGATGATCACTCACCGGTCAGGATGATGTTGGGCACCGTGTGCCGCCCGTCTGTGTACGCCTGACTCTGGGTGTGTGTGAGCATGTGTTGCTCTGAGGAGTCCAGCAGCTCCAGCGCCCCCTGCTGACCCGGAGCCTTCCCTGACCCAGAGCCCAGATCAGGACAGTCCAGACCCAACTACACACACACACACACACACCAGATGGGGTTAGAGCCAGGGAACAAGTGTGTGAGTGAGTGAGTGAGTGAGTGAGTGAGTGAGTGAGTGAGTGAGTGAGTGTGCGTGTGTGTGTGTGTGAGAGTGAGAGTGAGAGTAAGGGAGTGAGTGAGTGAGTGTGTGTGTGTGTGTGTGTGTGTGTGTGTGAGAGAGAGAGTAAGGGAGTGTGAGAGAGTAAGGGAGTGAGTGAGTGTGTGTGTGTGTGTGTGTGTGTGTGTGTGTGTGTGTGTGTGTGTGTGTGTCTCACCTGCTGGCTCAGACTCAGGTTCTGGTTCTGGCGGCTGGCCAACTGCAGGTCCAGGTACGGGTCGTCCAGCAGAGAGTTCAGGAACATGGTGTCCTGAGTGACAGCACACACACACACACACACACACACACACACACACACACCTCCATTAGTGAAGTATCATCATGTCTAGTCCAGTGCTATTTCAGTTTTCACTTCATGTAACCAGAAATAGAGCTTGAGTGATGGACTGGAGCTGTCACTCCACCGACTCTAATCAGCTACAGTCTTTCAGCTCATTCAGCGAACGCTCCGCAGTCTGTCACACACACACTCACACCCACGGATGTTTCTCAAGCGGTCTCGTACGGCAGCTCGAGCCCCTCAGAGCCGGAGCAGCTCGCAAACCCAAAGATTGTCAATACATCTCATTCTCAGAGTGGTTTGGACTGAGTTACAGCAGCGCACACTCAGTAATCACGCACTGAAGTCAGCATGAGACAGGAGTCTTCTTTACTTTTTATATTGCGACGTATAACGAAGTGAAATGCATAAAAAAAAAAAATTATGTATGTGCACAGATAAATAATTTATAATGACATCACCGTTTTCTCCAGAGTCGCTATATATATAAATGAACTAAATTAATAACTTTTTTACAACAGAAATGAAGCATCACTGAACTGACTCAAGCTGGAAACAAACTCTGTTGCATTATTCTCCTGTTATCTCTGTAAAGCTGCTCTGAAACACTGTGCTGTATAAAGCGCTGTATAGATAAAGCTGTATAAACACTGCAATACTCTCAAAAACGACTGATTTCTTGGTGACTTCAGCAGTGATGTCATATGATGGACGTGCGTCACTCACGTTGTACAGGTCCAGCTCGCTGATGCGGTTCTGCTCGTCCAGCGGAGCGTCTGCAGGGCCCAGACTCCCGGCGGTCGGGTTCTGGTTCTGGTTCTGGTTGGGCCGCTGCAGCTGGAAGTTCTGCGTCTTGTGCAGGTTTTGCATGTTGTGTAGATGAAGCTGTGCGGTCTGTGATGACGGGCGGAGCGTGTGTGTGTGTGTGTGTGTGTGCGTCTGCGCAGGAACAAGACCTTTCTGAACCTGCTGCCCGAAAGAATACTGAGACGACCTCTGCTTACTGGTGTCCAGAGCCACACCCTGACACACACACACACACACACACACAGAGAGAGAGAGAGAGAGAGAGAGAGAGAATATAAATTTATGTTATAATATTTTCTTCTATTATTTTGATGTTTATTATTATTCTATGTATTCCAAGCTTTGCAATATTGTATTATTTAGAGAAAGTATTATTGTTTAGGGGTAGGGTTAGTGTGTGTGTGAGGGTGTGTGTGTGTGTGTGTGTGAGAGAGAGAGTGCGTTTGTGTGTGTGTTTGTGATGGGTAGGTTTAGGGGTAGGGTTAATATATGTGTGTGTGTGTGTGAGAGAGAGAGAGTGTGCGTGCGTGTGTGTGTGTATGCGTGTATGTGTGTGAGAGAGTGTGCGTGCGTGTGTGTGTGTGTGTGTATGCGTGTATGTGTGTGTGAGAGAGAGTGTGCGTGTGTGTGTGTGTGTGTGTGTGTGTACCTGTGTGATGGAGCCGAGGGAGGACGAGGTGGGCGAGAACTGTTTGGGGTGGTGTCGGCGTGTGTCCTGAGGCAGGATCACAGGTGCGAGTTGTGCTCGTCTGCGGGGGGACGTGTTCATCTGCACCTGTCCAGGTGCGAGCGCAGCGAAGGAGCCCGAGAAACTGGGATTACTGGGATTACTGGCTGCCGACTGGAGGGAGGAGCTACTGAGGGACGACTGCAACGACTGGCTGCTGAGCGATGACCTCAGAGAGGGGGAGGAGCTTAGCGAGGACTGCAGCGAGGGGTTGCTCAGTGACGAGTGCAGGGAGGCGGAGCTTGGGAACGAGTGACTGCTAAGAGATGATTGGATGTTGGGGTTGCTGAGAGATGATTGGATGTTGGGGTTGCTAAGCGACGACTGGAGGGAGGGGCTACTCGACGTGCCCTGCAGAGACGGCAGCAGACCTGAAGAAACATGTGATTTTACATCAACGCCAGCATCAGCATTAGAGCTGCTCTTTCTGAATCATGTCTCCACTGCAACGTTATATATCAACTTTAACTCTCTGGTGCTCTTTGAAAACTGAAAAAGGTTTTATTTTTTCCTGGAATGGTACAAAACTTGGTAAAGGATAAAAAATAGTCACACTTGAGCTCCTCGCGGTCAGAAATGAGCGCATTGGAAATGAATGAGACGAGTTTCCTCTAGTGGAAGCGTTTGGAACTGCAGCCGAACGACATCTCACTGGAAGATCATTTACTGAGATATCAACCTCACATCTGGAACACAACTTGTTTAGATTTATGGCTTTGATTTTCTTGCAGTTTTAGAGTAAAATGTGTCTTTGAAAATATATATTTTATATAAAAATAGAAAATGGTATTTTTGTGCATTTTTAATAACAATAAACGTAAAATTCTGTAACTTTTCAAAAGAGATCAAACTTAAGTCTGTCGCTCTAAAGCGTTCAAGATTTACAACAGTTCAGGTCTATGCTCAGAAAGTGAATAAATGGGTTATAAATACAGTGTAAATATAATTAAGTACCATAAAATCCCCTAAAAATACAAAATATTGAATAAAATAAAAACATTATCGAAACTAAAATATAGTACATTAATTTCAACGAAATAAAAAAAAATTCTGTCATTTTTGAGCGACGACGTGCGAACAGCAATAAAGAGCTGTGCAATAATATACAGTATTCAGCATCTGAAGTGGATCAAAGCCTTTCATCAAAGTTATACAAGAATTATGAGCAATACCCGTTCTTGTCTTAGGACAACTTTAGGATCCACTTCAAATGTTGACGACTGTAGTTACAGTACGTCAGAGCCTGTGGAGGGGAACGCATGATTGCAGCATTTATCTGAAATAGAAGCTTTTGTAAAATTAAACACTACTGTTCAAAAAAATAATAATTTATTCACATTTTTATTTTATTTTTTGGGGGAAAGAAAAAAATCAATACTTAGGATTAATTAAATTGATCAAAAGTGACAGTAAAGACACTTATAATGTTACAAAACATTCTATTTCAGATTAATGCGGTTCTTTTCAACTTTCAAACCCTAACCCCAAATCATCAAAGAATCCTGAAAAAAATAGAAAACAGTTATTTTAAATTGTCATAATATTTAACAATATTACTGTTTTTTGTTTTGTTTTGTTTTTTAATCAAATAAATGCAGCCTTGGTGCGCAGAAGAGACTACTTTTAAAAATCTTCCTGATCCAAACTTTAACCGGCAGTGCAACAGTGTAAATGCAGAGCGGTGCGATAATAGAGTTCTGATAGAGTTCTGATGTCTCACACCTGTGGAGTGGAAGGCGCTGGTGATGCCCAGCTGGGTGAGGGTGCAGGTCAGGTTCCCGGTGCTGAGCGACGGGTATCCGGGCTCGTCCGGGTCCAGTGGCGTGGGAAGAGGAGACGGGAAGTGCAGGCTGGACAGATCCGGCAGCGAGCCGCCCGTGTTCAACACTGATTGGCCGTGAGCAGCGCCGCCCTGCTGGTCCGGAGAGGGAAACACACTACACACACACACACACACACACACAGTAATGATCAGATACTGACCTGAAACCAGTGCATATGCAGCAAATAAACACAGAGACACTGAAACCATAGACTGAAGTGACGTCAGCCGTAGTGTTTCTGAAGCCCAAAGTGGGCGGAGCCGGCGGTCGCCATCTTGGCAGCGTCACTCCCGGATAAACGAAGATGTGCAGCGAGGCGGATTAGCTGAGGTGACGTGACGCTAACACACTGCAGACAAACGGCTCGTAGTGGATTTTCAGTGGCAATCCACCTGTCACTCAAGTGGCCACGCCCTTAACTAGATGTACCGCATCGCGGTACAAAATATGACCGCCGCTCAGGCCTGCACTGGCTTTCCACAAAAATAAATGACGTGGAGTAATTTGGCTGTATTGCGTGTTTATGTATATACCTAAAAAAAGTAATAGTATGTGCATGTCTGTCTGTGTGTGTGTGTGTGTGTATGTGTGTGTGTTTGTGTATGTGTGTGTCTGTGTGTGTGTGTGTGTGTTTGTGCGTGTATGTATGTGTGCGTACATGTGTGCGCGTGTGTGTTTGTGTGTGTGTGTCTGTGCATGTGGATTTGTATGTGTGTGTATGGGTGTGTGTCTGTGCGTGTGGATGTCAGTGTGTGTGCATGCTTGCGTTTGTTTGTATTCCTGCATGTGTGTGTGTGACAGTATCATCCTAAACCAGCAACCCTTCGCTCAACAGCACCATCTACAGGCCGATGAGTGTACAGTCACTAAATGTGCACATAAATGAATTTATTTTATACCCCCCCATGGATGAAATTCTACAAAACTTAGCAGAGGATACCCCCAGAGGATGTCAAGTTAATCATACACATGAAATATGGTGCAGTTCTGAACATCTCCACTGAAGATAGGGGCGATTAAAGCAGAATAATATTGCATTTTCATTTTTTATGGGAGGGGCGCAAATCACAAATGACTG
>NC_139979.1:565000-567500 GCF_963993115.1 Abramis brama | reverse complement strand
GCGAACAGCATAGTCAAATTAAAAATGATGGAGAAACATAAAACTACTGATTTAAAAATGTTGATTATATATAAAAACAATATATTTGAAGTTTATTGCAAAATATGCATACATATATTCAAATAGTTAGTGAATATATAGTGCTTCATGGGAGTGGGCGAAGCTAACGAGCTCTTTTGGCATGTTTAGCTTGTTGCGACTCTGATTGGTGGAATTTTCTGTAGAGCATCATGGGTAATGTAGTTTTTCACCAGATTATTTTAAAACTAAGCTGAAATAATGTGGGCTGACGGCTTCAACAGAAGCAAATACCATCGGTTAACAACCTCGTCTCTCACAGTAGGGCTGACTTTAACGCTTTATAAGATATTGTTCAATATCAGTTTCCTTATGGAGAAATGAACTGAGTTCAGTCTTCCAGACCCTGACTACAGAGTAGAAAACACACTTAGCAGAACATCTGGGTCATGTTTACACTTTCTTCTGTCACTGCCCATAAATACAACCCTGAAATCAGGATAAGGATAAATTAAAAAAATTTAATTGTTAAATATCAAATTAATATAATGTCATGCATGTTAAAATGGGATGAGAATTGAACGGTTGTAACCGGCTCAAAGGAAGACGGGAATCGGGTTTTTGTCTCTTTCTCACCTTACAAATGCTGGCTGAAAGCAAAAATGCTTCAAAATGCACATCATATTTTATAAGAAAGTGACACGCCAGAGCAAAACTAGGGCACTATTTCTGGAATCAGCTTCTCAAAATGAGTAAATAATAGTATTGTATTTGCACTGACTTCTGTTGTGTCATACTGAGCTATGCTTTCATTAAGGCATTATTCAGTAGCTATTACTGTCTTTGTGAAGACATTTGATCACACACACACACACACACACACACACACACCTTCCTGGAGTCCCAGGGTTTGAGCAGGCGTCCGTCGCTCGGGCCGTTCTCCTCGATGGGAGGAACCGGATAGGAGAAAACTGCAGGAGGAGAACAGAACCTGTCAGAACCCACTCACACACACGTTGATGGTCACATGTGAGGCGTGTCGAAGCCACTGACCGGCCCGTCTGCCCTGCGCGGAGAACGGGTCTGCAGCCGGCGGGTTCATCACACTCGTGTGCAGCGCAGAATCCGAGTTCGTTCTGCGGACACACAAAACCAGACGGGTCAAATCCACATCAAAACAGGGTCAAAACTCTGGGATTTACTGATCCTGGTTTAAGATCTTTGCATAAACAAAATGAATACCATATATGCATACAGAACGAAACCATATAATCTCAAAATTAATCAAGCATCTCAGATTGTTTGGCATAATTGACCACAATATATTCAATACTCAGGCCTCCTTCCCTTCACCTCTGTACAGATACAACATTATCAAAATGATTCCAGTCCACATGGATACGCGGAAACGACTAAAAATTCTGTATTATGCAGCCAGACAAGTAATTTGGTGATGTCGCTTTGTAAAGAAAGACTACCCGCCTGCGCACATATATATTCAATATATCTATAGACTAAACACACGCCGTCACCATTTCACAGATTCATGTTTTTGAAGTTTACACAAAGATGATAATGATATTTAAAAAAATTAGCTTTTAGTCAGATTGTGTTTGGCTGCAGTACCAAACGCTTCCACTAGATGAAATGGTCATTTTTGACCGCGAGAAGTATGATTACTTTTTCAGGACTATTTAACCTTTCCGAATCATGTCCATGATTTTTTTTGTGTGTTCACATTTCAAGTTTAAAAAAAGAAGAAGAAAACTTCACATTTTTCCGGGTCAAAAATGACCGAAGATCACCACAACAGTTTTAGACTTTAAGGAAAGATTCTGGGTGTGTAAGAACTGGACTGGTTGAAGATTGCAGATGTTCAAGAACCAAAAGCCTCCTTTAGTATGAGTGATCTGTAGAGAGTCGTCACCTGTTGAGCGCGCCAGTGGGCAGCTGGTGGAACATCTGGCTCTTGTCCAAGGGAAAGTTACTGTTCCAGTTCCTTCATGATTGACAAAAAACGCCTGTTACTTTCAGAACTGAGAGCAAAATAAAGAGACGAGCAGCTTGAGAAAAAACCAGAGGAGCGAGAGAACCAGAGGAGCGAGAGAACCAGAGGAGCGAGAGAACCAGAGGAGCGAGAGAACCAGAGGAGAGAGAGAACCAGTGGAGCGAGAGAACCAGAGGAGAGAGAGAACCAGTGGAGCGAGAGAACCAGTGGAGCGAGAGAACCAGAGGAGAGAGAGAACCAGTGGAGCGAGAGAACCAGAGGAGAGAGAGAACCAGAGGAGCGAGAGAACCAGAGGAGAGAGAGAACCAGTGGAGCGAGAGAACCAGTGGAGCAAGAGAACCTGAGGAGCGAGAGAACCAGAGGAGCGACAGAACCAGTGAAACGAGAGAACCAGAGGAGCGAGAGAACCAGAGGAGCGAGAGAACCAGTGGAGCGAGAGAACCAGTGGAGCGAGAGAACCAGAGGAGCAAGAGA
>NC_139979.1:540000-560000 GCF_963993115.1 Abramis brama | reverse complement strand
GAAATAAAAATTCTCAAAAAATAGGTTAAAATTAAAACAATCATCAAAATAAAACACTTACTAAAAGTTAATCAATTGTTAAATGTCAAATTAAAATAAATCATTTGAAAATAAAAAAACACCAAAACATTTACTAAAGGTAACTTAATTATACAAGTGACAAATTAAAATAAATAAATAATTTTAAAATGGACAAATATTATATTAATATGAATAAATAATTTAGAAAATAAAACACTACAGTTAATCAAATCGTTAAATGTCAAATTAAAATAAATAGTTTAAAAAATCATAATAAAACACTTAATAAAAATGAATGAAATCAAAAAAATTAAAATATGTAAATATTTTACAAATAAAAACATTCAAAATGAAACGCTTACTAAAAAAGATGAAATATTTCATGTGTTGTCATGTGACCGTAGACGTGAAAGTGTTGTTGAGTTACTGAAATCATTTCAGGTCAAATGTGTTCGGCTGACAAAACAAGTCCTGCTTCAGCGAGGGCTAACCTGGGCTAACTCTGCTTAACCCTGGGTTAAAGATACAGCGTGAAGCAATGTAGTAAACATAAACTCTGAAGATATGAAACATGTTTACACATGCATGAGCAAAAGAGCATGTTTCAGGGTCAGAGGTCAACCTAATCACGGTCAACCAGTTTCCCCATCCAGAGAGAAGTGTGTGTTGACATTCGACCGCACACACACACACACAGTCTGAGATTTCCCCACTGCTCTGGACAGACACCGTCGCAGGAGGAGAGCACACACACACACACACACACACACACACACACACACACACACACACTGATGCTGCGTCTCTGTTCTCCTGCTCACACTTCGCCCTGGAACTGTGGAGTTTTGAGTGTGTGGCGGAAGAGTACACTAGCTCTGGGACACACTATCCCGTCATACAATAACGTCTTTAACGTACACTGACCTGTCAATCATCTTGTCAAAGATAAAATCATCCACATTTATATTCATTTCCTACTGTATCGGAGAGAGATGCAGAGTCGCGGAGACTCTCCTCATATTAATGCATGATGATACATTTAAAAGTTAATGGCCAAACGGATCTTTATAAAAGTCCACATTGTTATTGCAGATGAAATATAACGGATGACATTAAACAAATATTTTTTTATCAGGTTAAACTTTGATTAGTCACTCAAACCTTTATCTAAACCTCTCACCGCCGGCACATCCGCCATGTTTGTAGTTTAACACTTTTTACTCGTGTTTGTAGTTCCTCCTCCAAAGCGCAGTGGGTTGTGGGTAATATCAGCTGTTATAATCATAGAAATAATAAATACACAGACGCCCTATTGGCCGCTGGATCGTACCCGCCATATCGCGGAGGGCAACTTTCCTTTTTTTTAATATATTTTATTTTGTAAATTTTTACAAAAATGTTTTATTTTTTTGTATAAAATATTTTTTATATATATTTTATATATATAAAATATAATATTGTATAAAATATTGTTATATTATATTTTCAAATATTTTTCATTTGAAAATCAAAATAATACACTTCCTAAAAAAATCCATTATATAATGAAAAATTTAAAGAAACCATTTTAAATAAAAAATAATTAAATAAAACTAAAACATTTAGTCATTTAGCAGACGCCTTTGTCCGAAGCGACAAGATTAAAACTTACTAAAACGTAACATTTTAAAATATAAAAAAAAAACAAATAAAAATAATACACTTACAAAATGTATTTGATAGCCTGAATATCATTATTCAGGTGATGAGGTGAAAGGGTAAAGGTCAGGGTGACCAGCCCACACCAGCTTCACTAACCCAGCAGTTATCAATGTGACATCTCACACACACACACACACACACACAGTGTTACCATGGTACATGTCCAAGAAATACCATCACACATTCTGGTAGTGAACCTAGATAAAGTGAATTAGACATCAGACTGTAATTCTGCTGATTTCATATGTGATGTTTAAACGAATACACTGAGATTGATGTGTGTGTGTGTGTGTGTGTGTGTGTGTGAGAGAGAGAGAGAGAGAGAGCTCGTGCTAATCTGCTGCTAACCGCTTCCTGTCTGACAGACTAATCAAACTCACACACGTATTTAACGTTCTTTTAATGTCGTTTACCGTCAGAGTGGCTCTTCTATTATCTACCATATAATTAAAGTCTCTTTGACGTCTTTCCTTTACACCATTTTCATGATAACAGCGTTATTGTCATTAGCTTCCGTTAGCTAGCGCGCTACTACCTGCTCGCGCGCGCTCCTGCCAACCGCCGAGCGCGCTCACGAGACGAGAGTAAAACACGGATTTGACGCTTTTCAGCGGGAACGTCAGAACCGCGATCCGGTTCCCGTGAGTGTGTGTGAGAGTGTGTGTGTGAGTTACCCGGGTGGAGGTGAGGTCCATCATGACCTGCTGGAACGCCGCCGTCTCCTCAGCCTGTCTCTGCGTGTGGAGCGCGATCTTCTCGCTGAACTTTCGCGGGTTTGAGGTAACAGAACCGCCGTGATTCGGTCCCGG
Source organism: Abramis brama (assembly GCF_963993115.1). Lineage (NCBI taxonomy): Eukaryota > Metazoa > Chordata > Actinopteri > Cypriniformes > Leuciscidae > Abramis > Abramis brama. Next base: position 557,469 of record NC_139979.1, on the reverse strand, counting down.
TGCCGGTCCGCATGATCCCGCGGAGGACATGATGATGATCGAACCCCGAACTCACATACAGACCCGAAGAACCGACACACACACACTCACTGACAGAGAGAGACAGACGAGCCCTCTAGGGGCACGAGCGAGACTTACACGCGCACACACTCTGTACACACATTCAACATTCAAACTCAAGACACAGACACACTCACACACACTGACGGACTTACAGCACAGCTAGTATTGAAAATAGCGTTCTAATATATTTTTTGTACATTTTATTATTTAATTAAATTATAATGTGTGTTTTACTTTGTTTTTATTAGAAATAATTACTTTTAACATTACTTTTTATGATTTAAGTTTGAGTAAGTTTTTATTTAGATTTTTTAAAACCTTTTTTATGGGTTGTTTTATTTTAAAGTCCCCCTGTGGGGAAAATCCAGCTTGTAATGTTGTTTATGTGTCTATAAAATTTATTTTAATTTTGCACGTAATTATTTTAGTAAATTATTCATTTTAATTTTGCATTTATGTAATTATTTAAGTGAGCGTTTCATTTTCTTTGTTTTTATTTTTGTTCCATTTTTATTTCTTACTAAAAAAGTATTATTTACATAAAATTATTTTTAGACCCACAAAAGTAATGGAAGTTAATAAAATATTATAAATTTAGGAAAATTTGTATAATGAATATACATTTTCCACGTCAAGCTCTAAAATATTTTATTGGGTAGAAATCGCTATTTGTTGTGAGTAAAAAAAAATGTCCCCCTGTAATCAAAAATTGTATCCATCAAAAATGACATATTAAACATTTTTTCCTTGAAAAAGAAATACTTCATGCCTTAAAATATCTTGAATGTAACTCGACACTCTTGCCTCATTTAGTATGCGCGGTTCTATGAATATGCAAATGAGCCCCGCCTCCACTCACTCACTCACTCAGCTCAGAGATCCACTGGTTGACGATCACACGTTGATCTGATTGGTTACAAGGTAGTTTGTGACGTCAGAAACACCAGCGATTTCAAAGCGTGTTTTTGAGACTGTCTTTGGTTCACTGCAGTTTTAAGGAGAAAATACTCAGCAATGGAGTCGACTTATGAATTTACACATGCTTTGTCTTAAAGCATATTAAAAACACCACATAGACACATAAACAACATTACAAACTGGATTTTCCCCACAGGGGGACTTTAAAAACCCTGTAATGACTTTTATAGTCATTATATTGCATTATTTAAATATATATATATATATATATATATGTGTGTGTGTGTGTGTGTGTGTGTGTAGGGTATATATATATATATATAGCATATTTCCCAGGCTTTGCCAAATTAAAAATATCAGAGATCGTTGTTTCCCCGCCTCCTCAGACTCGCTGCTCACGAGGGTGGCCAGTTTGAGCACACGCAACAGGAACGAGCATGGAGACATACACACTGTAAGCTGATGAGTTTATTTATCCACGTTTTAATATGCTCTCGTTCATAGAGATTTTTAAATTAATACTTTTTAGGTTGGGTAGAATCTGCAATCTCTGACCCAGTTTGTTTGCTGGCTGCAATACGCTGCGTTTCCCATCAACTGGCATCCCGGGGTGTCGAAATACTATTGGCTGAACCGGCAGTGGGCGGAGTCACACAGACCAAAACAAAAACAGACAGACACACGGAATGTGTGAAATAATACGTAAAATATCTGGCTGTAGAAGTGTTTTTCAGAGAAACCAGTATATGAACTTAGCATGTTTCCTATATCTGCAAACATATTATGGTATTTTATGCTTTGGTAGAGTGAAAAAGCTACATTCAGCGCCTTTAAAGCACAAGCGCTCCGATCAGACTTTACAGAACAGAACTGCAGTAACCAGAGCAAATCCCGTGAGCAGGAACGTGACTTTATGGATGCGATGCTTCGGAGAGGCCGGTTCCTGCCACAGCAGTCCAGCGATGGAGATGTAGATGAAGATCCCGGACGCCAGACCCGCGACGGCACATCGGACCAGCTGACCCGGAGCGCTGGGATTCATCCCGACCATTCCCATCCCCATCCCCATCCCCATCCCGATTCCCACCGGACAGGAGAGGGAGAACAGAAAGAGGCATCCGGACGTCACGGTCTGACGGAGACCGTAGTGGCTCATCCGTACGGAGAGACTGAACGCCACGATTCCCTGCCGGAGAAACAGTGTCACACAAATCTGCGGGATTAGTTCGGGAACCGGCTTGGATCCGGCACTCAGACCCTCGACCAGAGCACACACACACAGGCAGAACACCAGGAGAAACACACGCAGACCCACGTGCTCCGGAGAAGCGGACCCGTAGGTCCCGGGGAGACGATGGGAATGACCGGGAGAATCCAGACTCTGGGTCACGTGAGGGTCTATGAGCACCTTTTTCTCGAGGGATTCGTCGGCCCCGGAGAGACGACGGGAACACCCGGAAGAATCCCGACTCTTGGTCACGTGAGGGTCTATGAGCGCCTGTTTCTCGAGGGATTCGCATCCCATCGGATCTCGGAACGCCAGCAGCATCTGCTCCAACACGAACACCAGAAGGAATCCCATGGACACGAGGAACTCGGCCAGCGGGAAATGAAGCTGCAAAGACAGAGACTCTCATTAATCACATGTTTAACATCGGAGAACGTTTTAACTCCTCCTTTAGTGGTAACAGAGAACAAAGGTTTACAATTTAAACCCTCAACATGTATTTTTATCATCTATAGTGGCGTCACGAGGGCGTGTTCTAGCAAGCGATGCTTAAGGATGTAGTGTAACGACGCCCAGCTCCAGGAATGCACTACTATTCTGTTGGTAGTTCCAGTTTGCAACAATTATTAGTTAACGCTAAGTTGTTAACACTTAAAAATAATAATTCTTCCTTACACTACATCCTTACGCATCGCTTCCTGCCAGGACTTTTACATGCTTTTCCCAAACCCCTGAAGTGACGTCGACGTCCTTAGAAAGAGAAAGTTAAAAAGAACAGCATTTATTTGATATAGAATCTTATACACTAACGGGCAAAAGTTTGGGGTCTGTAAGAATTTTTATTTTATTTTTTGGGGGAAATAAATCAAATAAATCAATACTTTTATTCATCAAGGATGAATTAAATTTATCAGAAGTGACATTAAAGACATTTATAATGTTACAAAAGCTTCTATTTCAGATAAATGCTGTTCTTTTGAACTTTCTATTCATCAAAGAATCCTGAAATAAAAACTGTCAACAACTATTTTCATCACTGATAATAATCATAAATGTTTCTTGATCATCAAATCATCATATTAGAGTGATTTCTGAAGGATCATGTGACACTGAAGACTGGAGTAATGATGCTGAAAACTCTTTGATCACAGGAATAAATTACACTTTACTGTATATTCACATAGAAAACTGATGATTTACATTATTATAATATTTCACTGTATTTTTGATCAAATAAATGCAGCAGAAGAGACTCTTTCAAAAACATTAATAAATCGTACCGACCCCAAGCTTTTGAACGCTATATACTGTACACTCACCAGTACAATTTGTAAACGCACTTAGTCACATACTTTAATTAATAATAATAATAATGATCATTAATGACCGACCGCGAGGCCGAGCCGGCTGAAGGTTTCTCTGGCGTGGGTCAGATAATCGGGCAGCAGATCCAGCAAACATGAGCAAAGGAACACGCCGTCAGACAAACATGAGGCCAGACCCATGACTCCGAGCCGCACACCTGAGTGACACACAGAGAGCATCATGGGACACCGACACACAGAGAGCATCATGGGACACCGACACACAGAGAGCATCATGGGACACCGACACACAGAGAGGAAATAATGTCAATTGTAATTAGTTACACTGAGGTATTACTTGCTATTCAGAATTTATTGCATTAAAGGACAAAAGATATTTTGAAGAATGTCGGTCACCAGTTGATGGACCCGTTTACTTCCACAGTATTTTTTGTGCTGTGAAACGATGAATCGCGATTAATCGCATCCAAAATACACATGCATGTATATATTTATATTTAAGAAAAATTTATTATTTATTTAAATTAAAGTACTATGGAAGTCAATGGAGTTCATCAACTGTTTGGTGACCCACATTCTTCAAAATATCTTCTTTTGTGTTCGGCAGAAGACAGAAACTCGCACAGGTTTGGAACAACTCGAGGGTGATTAAATGATGACAGAATTTACTTTTTTAGGTGAACTATCACTTTAATTTTAAACAGTTGCGCTGTATGCAGCATTGATGGATCACAGTGCTGAGAGATGATGGATGAAGATGAAGATGATGATGTTCACCTGCAGCTCGTCTGATCACACACACCGGGCCGAAGCCGCACAGAAGACTGAAGCACAGCATCAGAGTCAGCATCTCCAGCTCGGTCCGAAGCCCACCGCCTGGCTCCAGCTGGGCACAGCACACGATTAACATCACAGAACCACACATTCCCCACGTCTTACTACTTTTCACAGTATAATTTGGTTCTTTATACATTGGTATGGTTCTATTATCGAAGTACTTACCAGTACACATAAACTGAAGCAGATTATCTGAGTTGTTTGTGTTGCAATGCTGGATCTCTTCTACATTAAACTTCTCTTCATCAGTCAAACAAAAACGAAACGAGACTGAATCGTAAGCGTCCGCCAATAACTTTCCACACGTCCTGAGTTTTGTTCGTATTTAACATGTTAGAAGAACATCACTCGAGCTGATCGTGGGTTTTTCTTGAGGTTTGTTCCCGTAAAGCTGCACTTCTTATCCTGCTTTCGGGAAGCGGACAGTGAGTCACGACATGTTCAAAATCTGATTCATTTTAGTGAACGAGTCAGTGAACGAGTCAGTTGCCTGAACGATTCAGATTGAGGTTGTAACATCCAATTCGTTAAAGAGATCCGGCTCAAAAGAGTGAATCACCTGCGAACCGGGCATCAACACGAGTCACAGCTGTCCGCAACTTGTCTAAACCTGCACAAAGAACATCACAAACATGAATTTGTGAAGTTCTGCAACCAATGCTTTGGGCATATCACTGAATAACTTTATTACAGAGGGCGCTATTTAACAAAAAACTGTCTTTCAAACAAAAAACATTAAGTCGCTTTGCTGTGTACCCTATAATGTTTGTACGCGTCATTGGTAATGGAAACCACCCCCAAAATCTCTATAAAATTATTAAAAATCATTTATAAGTAATCACAAAGAACATCCTGACTCGCGTGGACAAAAGTAACAGGGATCACGTGACTGTGTACGCGTCTCTAACTCTAACATGGGTCTGAAAAACATTAGCGACACTGAAACACTTTAAAATACTTTGAAGTAAGCAAATATTTCATATAATATACTTTAATATACTGAGAAGTAAACAAAACAAAAAAAGTTTTTATACTCACTTCATGCGGAGGCGCGTAATGATGTGCTATTGGTCAGCGTCTCTCCAGAGCCCCGCCCACACGCCGAACGCGGATGTGAATCACACTGAATCAAATGAACCAGAAGATCCGGATCCACACAGGGAACTATCCGCTTATGCTCGCATAATAACCCGAACGCTCGTGTGTGAAGGATGCGAGAACCCGATCTAGTGTCCGGGGACGTCAAATCCACCGAGCGAGTGAGTAAAACGTGCAGATAACACTAGAAACGCGGTTTGTTTACTGTGATTTGATTGACAGCTCAACATACAGACACATCATCAGCTGTTGTTTATGCTGCTGTAATCTAATCTTCATATGTGCACTCCGCCTGTTTAATAGCACATGCTGATATTATATCTATTCCGTTTGCAAAGCTAGTTTTGTGAGTGTATATAACTAGAGAAATGGGTCTCTTATTATATGTGTGTGAAGTCTAAACCCTACCAGGATGTCCACATCCTCCCACAGACAGACAGGTAGAAGACAGACAGGTAGAGCTCGTTGAACCTCACGTGTCACTCCACCTGAAACAGGTTATTTACTTCCACACTGTTAAAAATGACATTTTTTTACAGAAAACTTCTACTTGTTAAGACACTGCAGGTCATACCGTTGATGTTTATCCATGCACTGGCCAGTTTTGAGGTCTGTTTTGCTTCCATAATACGCGACTAGTGTAAAGAAATCATCCGAAATGCACTTTGTAGTGTTTATTTTGTTGCACTTGATATATTTGCGTCTGTAGATCTTTAAAGGCGGTGCGTTTGAGTTATAAATCTCCACTTCAGCAGCTGTACACACCAGACTTTACAGATTTACTCATATCTATATACTCAAGGTTTGCTCATATATCATTCGCATGATTTATACAACATTTTACTCCTAAAAACATGGTGAAAATATATTTATTTGCATCTGTTGACAGTATTTTCTGATTTATGGAGTGATATGAAATCCAGAATCCCTTCAAAGCATTTAATATGTCAACAAAATGAAACAAGAATCTCAAACCTGGCTAATTCCAATGTTCTGGGAATTTATGCAAATTAGTGTATATTTAATTAGATAATGCATTATTTGCATATTTAACACTTGTGTTGGTCCGTATTTGTGAACCACACTCATGTTCCTTACAATTATGAACCTGGCTTTATCCAATGTTCTGGGAATTTATGCAAATGAGTGCATATTTAATTAGATAATGGCTAATTTTTATGTTTATTTATTTTAATTTTAATTTAAATTTTTGCCCGTCTGTATCAGGATGCTGAGGAGGCGGTGGAGAGCGGGCTGATCCTGGACGATGGAGTCCTGTACTCGGAGGACTGGAGCGTCGAGCCGCGCTGTGTGAGTCAATCACACACACACACACACACACACACACACACACACACACACACACACACACACACACTCTGGCTGAAAGGGTTAAAGCCCCTGATCATAGTGATGTGGGTGTTTGCAGAAGCTCTGCTATTCAGACACTATACAATAGATCGCTTTAAAGCAGCAGTTTTACAGTATTACATTTTTTTTTTTAAACAGTGTCGCTTTCAATTACAATTACACTCAGTCTCTACTATAAAGCAGCTCTCCGGGTCTGACCTCAAAGAAGGCGGAGCCTCAGAGCCACACCCACCTCTTACATCATCACCGTGGACCAATGGGAGTTCGGAGGTTTCCAAAAAAACTTTTTCAGAAACTTTTTTTTCTGGACTTTAGTTCGGTTTGTGTTTCAGTTTCACTTGAAGTATATCAGGCCCTTTAATGCATCAGAAATGACGAAGATGATGTTCCAAACCTGTGTGCTGTTCAATTTACAGTGGAAAACTTGTATTACAAGTTTTCTGAAATGTCACATTGTCTGTTTCATAGACAAAAGAAAGTCACACAAGTTTGGAACAATATGAGGGGGAGTAAATGATGACAGAAACTTTATTTAAGTCCAGATTGCAAAAGTGAATGTGACGTGTGTAACTCATCCAAGACACTGCACACGTTAGGAGCAGAGAGTAGTAAACACTCACACACACTCACTCACTCACTCACTCACACACACACACACATGATCTGCAGTCTGTGCTGTTCTGACTCACTCCTGAACCATCACTGTCTGTGTTCCAGAGTTTGAATGACAGCGAGTCTGAGGAGGTTCTGAACGCCATCAACCCAAACGAGATGTACACGTCAGCGCTGTCCGAGAGCGACAGTGGCCTGTCCGAGGACCAGTCCGACGAGCAGAACCACAGCGTGTATCAGGTGGTGTATGACATCAGCGGTGTGGGCGGAGCCAGCGCAGAGCAGCAGCCGCCACAAATGATCTCCATAGAGCTGGGTGAGCACTTCCTGTTCCAGTCTGTGTCATGTGACCCGAGAGAGCGACAGACCCCGCCCACTTTTTCAGCGGCTTTAATTCTGGAAGTATTTTTCCTATAGAGGTTTAAAAACGTCTTTGTTTAAGAGTTAGTTAGTTGGTTAGTTAGTTGGTTAGTTATATATAATAATCTCCATGTAATCCGCATGTAATCCAAATGTAATCCAAATGTAATCCAAATGTAATCCGCATGTAATCATGTTCTCATGCGTCTGGTCTGTCCAGATGAGTGGAGCTCTCAGATGCTGCTGTCGGAGTCGTGTGTGGTCAACGAGCTGGTGTCGTCTGTGAAGGTGGAGAATGTTTCCACTCATGACATGCAAAACATGCACAACCCCGACAGCTTTTTGGTAGGTTTGTTTTAAAGGAAGGGTTCAGCCAAACTGCGTGAGCTCATGTCGCTGACATTTAAACTCTCCTGTTCAGGTTTATCCTGACCTTCAGCTCACAGACGAGGAGCAGAAGCTGCTGGATCAGGAGGGAATTTCTCTGCCCAATAATCTGCCCTTAACAAAGGTGAGAGTGAGAGTGAGAGTGTGTGTGTGTGTGTGTGTGTGTGTGTGTGTGTGTGGAGATGAATACAGTGCTGATGGGACTGTTAATCTCACAGGCTGAGGAGAGAATCTTGAAGAAAGTGAGACGGAAGATCCGTAACAAACTCTCGGCTCAAGACAGTCGCAGGAGGAAGAAGGAGTACATCGACGGTCTGGAGAGCAGGTGAGGTCGCATGACCCCTAGCAGACGTGAGGTCGCATGACCCCTAGCAGACGTGAGGTCGCATGACCCCCAGCAGACGTGAGGTCGCATGACCCCCAGCACACGTGAGGTCGCATGACCCCTAGCAGACGTGAGGTCGCATGACCCCTAGCACACGTGAGGTCGCATGACCCCCAGCAGACGTGAGGTCGCATGACCCCTAGCAGACGTGAGGTCGCATGACCCCTAGCACACGTGAGGTCGCATGACCCCCAGCAGACGTGAGGTCGCATGACCCCCAGCACACGTGAGGTCGCATGACCCCTAGCAGACGTGAGGTCGCATGACCCCCAGCAGACGTGAGGTCGCATGACCCCTAGCAGACGTGAGGTCGCATGACCCCTAGCACACGTGAGGTCGCATGACCCCCAGCAGACGTGAGGTCGCATGACCCCCAGCAGACGTGAGGTCGCATGACCCCTAGCAGACGTGAGGTCGCATGACCCCCAGCAGACGTGAGGTCGCATGACCCCTAGCAGACGTGAGGTCGCATGACCCCTAGCACACGTGAGGTCGCATGACCCCCAGCACACGTGAGGTCGCATGACCCCTAGCACACGTGAGGTCGCATGACCCCCAGCAGACGTGAGGTCGCATGACCCCCAGCAGACGTGAGGTCGCATGACCCCTACCAGACGTGAGGTCCCATGACCCCTAACACACGTGAGGTCACATGACCCCTGTTCCCTTTCCTAACACACGTCCTGGGATAATATCTTTATTCTTCATCCAAATATTTCATCTGTTTCTGAAACTATACTTTCCTTTTCGACTGACGTGTGTGTGTGTGTGTGTGTGTGTGTGTGTGTGTTTTAGGGTGGCAGCTTGTTCAGCTCAGAATAAAGAACTGCAGAGAACCGTCAGCCAGCTGGAGAAACACAACATGTGAGTGAGCTGAACACCAGTGAACACTTGGTTTAATGCGACAACGTTCCACAATCCAGTCAGCTGCATGTTTGTTTGTTTGATTGTTTGTTTGTTTGTTTGTTTCAGGTCTCTTATGGCGCAGCTGCATAAACTGCAGGCGTTGATCAAGCAAACGGCCACGAAAGCGGCGCAGACAAGCACATGCATCCTGGTGTGTGTGTGTGTGTGTGTGTGTGTGAGAGAGAGAGAGTGTGTGTGTGAGAGAGAGAGAGTGCGTGCGTGAGTGTGCATGAGTGTGTGAGTGAGTGTGAGTGTGAGTGACTCCGTCTCTCGCTGCACAGCTCGTACACACACACACACACACACACACACACACTTCAGTCTTTCAGTTAACCAGTGTGTTCTTCCTCCTCCCAGATTCTCTTCTTCTCTCTGGCTCTGCTGATCTTCCCGAGTTACAGTCCGTTCAGCAGGAGTTCCCCGTCACTGGAGGAGAGTTACGCTCCGTCCGGCGGTGAGGAACAACTATATATATATATATATATAATAATATCTCCATAGGCTGATCACACATTAGGAGTGAAACCTGCATTATGACAAAAGTTCCTGTATCGATATCCAAAGTATTGAACAGCCTTAATGCATAATCACGACAAGCTTCTCCTGCGACGTGTTTAACGTGAAGAATAGAATAAGGACATTTATGTTGTTTTAGATCATTTTCTTCATTCTTGGATGAACTAATTCCTCAAGTGTGCATATTAATATTTTAATTTCCTTTTTTTAGTTAATTTAGTTCCTAAAATAAACCTAAAATAAAATAAAAAGTTTAGAATTAAACTTGTGAAAATGAATGAAAGATAAAATTAAGTTTAGTATTAAACTAGTTAAGATATAAAACATTTAATTAAAAGTTTAGAAATAAACTAGTTAATAAATTAAATTAAAAGCTTAGAATTAAACTAAAATTAATTTAAAAGTTTAGAATTAAACTAGTTAATAAATAAAATAAAAAGTTTAGAATTAAACTAGTTAAAATTAAACTAGTTAAAATTAAAATAAAAGTTTAGAATTAAACTAGTTAAAATAAATAAAAAAAATCGATTAAAAGTTTAGAATTAAAATAGATTAAAAGTCTAAACTAGATTGAGAATAAAAAGTGTAGAATGAGACTGTCTTTGTTTATTGTGCAATGAATGCGAGTTTCCACACAGATAATGTGATGATGATGAAGATGAAGATGATGATGATGGTGTGTGTGTGTGTGTGTGTGTGTGTGTGTGTCCAGTCCTGTCCAGAAACATCCTGAATGACGCGGGCTCTCTGCCGCTCCTGGAGGATCCGCCGGTTCCAGATCCCACAGAACTGAAGCTGTCAGACTCAGACTGGCCCTCAGATGCGCAGTCGCAGGCAGAAGAGCAGAAGAACGGCACGAACGCAGACACACTCCTGTCTCTATCGGCTCCTGCAGGCGCAGACACACTCCTCTCTGTGTCTCTAACGGCTCCTGCAAACGCAGACGCAGTCGCAGCCACGCAGACGCATGCAGACGAGATGTGACCCTCTGTTAGATACGGTTCTATGGAGTCAATTTTGTGCCATAATTAAAGGGGTGGTTGATTATGGTGAGAGATGTGGTTTGAACATAAAAGGCTAAAAGTTTATGAAATTTTCATTACATGTTTGTGTGAGGTAATCAGAGCTGCTAACACACACACACACACACACACACACACACACAAGCTCTTGAAGCTCCGCCCTCTGTGCCGAGCAGCAGCTCATTTGCATTTAAAGGGACAGACACAAAAATGGTGCATTTTTGCTCACCCTCAAAAAGTGACAATTTTAACATGCTATATAAAAATATCTGTGGGGTATTTTGAGCTGAAACTTCACACACACACTCTGGGGACATCAGAGACTTATTTTACATCTGTGAAAAGGCCATTATACCACCCCTTTAAACAAACAAATCCAGCATTTTGCAAACAAACTCGATCTGCTTTGCAAAGGAAAACTTGACTCACAAACAAAAAGCAATGTGGAAATACAAACGTCTATTTGAGTGAAAACGCAGAGGAGTAACAAATATGTATTGTGTTTTACAAATATAAAGAATCATGAAACCCTCCTTTCAATTAAATTAAATGTTCTCATTAATTGATATAGAATGACAGAAATAGACTCGTTCAGTGTAGACATAATCACTAATTTAGTCATTTCGCTCGCGTCCGATGTAGAAAAAATGTAAAAAGCAATTCAGTTTGTTTTGCGAGTCGAGTTTTCCTTTGCAAAGCAGATCGAGTTAGTTTGCAAAATGCTGGATTTATTTGTTTGTTTAATTATGGCACAAAATTGACTCCATATGGTTCTGCATTATTTATTCCCTCTGAACTCAGACACGGGTGTGTTTGAGCAGCCAGTGTCGTCTTCATCATCATCATCATCATGTGCTTTAGTGCGTCACAACACAGAAATTAATACATATTAATGTTTGATTAAGGGACATTTCTGTTTGTACGTTCAATTTGTTTAGTACTGCTTTGGTTGTCACTTGTGCTTTTTATGGAAACTTGTTTCCGCCACAGAATTATAAAATAAAAAAGGTAATTGTGACTTTTTATCTCACAATTCTGACCTTTTTTCGCAATTGCAAGTTTATATCTGACTTTTGCATTTCTCGCTCCGAGTGAGATCTAGATATTAGACCTGAGTGAGTGTGAACGGATCTGATGTCAAACCGCTTCAGAATATCCATGTTTTCCTGCTTCCGATGCAAGGATTGGGTCTCTTTTCTTATTTTATTGTCTTCTGAATAAAAGTTACATTCATAATGTGTTGTTGTTGTTGTTAATTTGAGCCATTAACCATTAAAGAAAGACCTGAAAACAGATATTAGAATTAAAGTTTAGAATCAAACTATTTAAAATGAACAAAAAAATTAAGATTTAAAGTAGTTAAAATAAAAAATAAAACTGAAAGTTTTGAATTAAACTAGTCAATAAAATAAATAAATAAAAAGTTTAGAATTATATTAGTTAAAATAAATAATACAATTAAGTTTAGTATTAAACTAGTTAAGATATAAAACAATTAAAAGTTTAGAATTAAACTAGTTCAAATAAGTTTAGTATTAAATTAGTTAATAAATTAAATTAAAAGTTTAGAATTTAGTCCAGAAAACAGAGATGACAGTCGATCCAGAATGTTCTTCTCTAAATTGTCATCATGGGTTTCACAATGTCTAATATATGATATCGCATACAGTATCCATACAATATATTTCCCTTAATTTCCAGCCATTGGATCGATTGATATTTGTTTTTATAGTTATTTGAATTTGTCAATTATTTGAAATATCTGGCACTTCAAAGGAATTATTAGCTTATTCTTTAACTAGAAAAGCAAAGTTAGCCAAGACAAGCCTTGAATGTTGGCCTGAGTATTCTTTAAAAAAAAACTCATCTAAACCTAAATACATTATATATATATCATTTTTCACATTTTGTCCCGTCTCTTGAACGCGCACTTTGATTTAGTGAAACTGCGTGTGCGCGCGCGCTGAGCTCTTCACCGGAAGTTGTCGCGTGAATACACGGAGCGGTAAAATAACGGCAGAACGGATTTTCTGTGGGATAAACGCACCGGCGTCGCTGCTAAAGCGGTAAATATTGTTATTATATTGATTATGTGAACAGACTGAGGTCCTGAAGTTCGCAGTGGCGGGTTTATCTGTGTATGTTTGGCGCTGTTAGCTCGATGGGCTAACCGCTACTGAGGAGAGCAGAAATCAGCTAATTAAATATATACACATATATCCATATAATAACAATAATAACACGCATACATATACAGTATGTATACTAACATATAACTCATGTATATACAGTATGTATAGTATATCTACTAACAAAAAAATCTGGTTTAAACCTGTATGACTGACTGACTCCTGAGAAACACAAGATATTCTTTCATTCTGTTCTTTATCATACGCGTTTTATTTCCTTGTTGAAGTTGTTGAAGTGACAGATAATCACTGACTGGATTTAAGCTCGGTCAGCTGCAGAAACCATCAGTATATGTGAAGATCGTGTTTTAAGAACTAGCCAGGCTGGGTGTTATTGTTTTGCAAAATTATTTATACATAGTAAGACAAATCTATCACAAATATCAGGAGTTATTTATTAACATTAGGGATTATTAACATAAGAATGTTATTGAGATTGTTGGAAATAGTAGGTTTTGAACGTTTGTTTACTTATCTTTTATTTAGTTAGTTTTTCAATTCTATTATTTAATGTATGGAAATGTTTGTGTGAGAATGTCCAGATTGTGAGAGAATGGTTGGAGAGGAGCATGAAACTCATTCCTTGAATCCATGGAGAGTCTTTGGGATGTTCTGGAGGAGACTTTACAGAGTGCCGGACTCTTACATCGTCAACACAAGATCTTGACCGTAAATTGATGCATCTCTGCTTCTACAGGTCGAGATCTGTCCTTCCAGACACACAACCCTGTGTGCGAATGTTCGCTGGAAACACAGACTTGTTGAACTGCTGATAACGACAGAACTTGCTAACATAACCCCAGAATGCTAGCGATGCAATCAAGGCTCAAGTGTGTGTGTGTGTGTGTGTGGAATATAAGCTCTAGTGTAACTGATGAGTGTGTGTTGTGTGTAGATGCCTCACTCTCGGCGGTACCCGTCGTCAGAGCGGAGTCGCAGTGGGAATCATCATGTTCGGTACGAACGGCACCGGCGGAGACGCCGCACACGCAGCCGCTCCTCGTCCTCCAGCGCCCAGCGGGACCGAAGCCGGAGACGGAACCGGGACAGACGCCAGCGCTCCAGGAGGTACCGCTCAGGCGTCGGATACTGGTCATTAAAATCTCGATTCCTCTTATCGATTCCTTTGAGAGCATTTCAATATGAGTTTAAACCAATCAAGCTCGAGAGACTCTGTTCTCATGTGTATCAGTATACTGGACCCGTGCAGCTCTTAAAGTGACAGCAGCCTAATATTCCCGCTCTATAATAACGCTAATATTCCTGCTTTATAATAACACTAATATTCCTGCTTTATAATAACACTAATATTCCTCTCTATAATAACGCTAATATTCCCGCTCTATAATAACGCTAATATTCCTGCTTTATAATAACACTAATATTCTCGCTCTATAATAACACTAATATTCTCGCTCTATAATAACGCTAATATTCCCGCTCTATAATAACGCTAATATTCCTGCTTTATAATAACACTAATATTCCTCTCTATAATAACACTAATATTCCTGCTTTATAATAACACTAATATTCCTCTCTATAATAACACTAATATTCCTGCTTTATAATAACACTAATATTCCTCTCTATAATAACTCTAATATTCCCGCTCTATAATAACGCTAATATTCCTGCTTTATAATAACACTAATATTCCTCTCTATAATAACACTAATATTCTCGCTCTATAATAACGCTAATATTCCCGCTCTATAATAACGCTAATATTCCTGCTTTATAATAACACTAATATTCCTCTCTATAATAACACTAATATTCCTGCTTTATAATAACACTAATATTCCTCTCTATAATAACACTAATATTCCTGCTTTATAATAACACTAATATTCCTCTCTATAATAACTCTAATATTCCCGCTCTATAATAACGCTAATATTCCTGCTTTATAATAACACTAATATTCCTCTCTATAATAACACTAATATTCTCGCTCTATAATAACGCTAATATTCCCGCTCTATAATAACGCTAATATTCCTGCTTTATAATAACACTAATATTCCTCTCTATAATAATGCTAATATTCCTGCTTTATAATAACACTAATATTCCTCTCTATAATAACACTAATATTCTCGCTCTATAATAACGCTAATATTCTCGCTCTATAATAACTCTAATATTCTCGCTCTATAATAACGCTAATATTCCCGCTCTATAATAACGCTAATATTCCCGCTCTATAATAACGCTAATATTCCCGCTCTATAATAACGCTAATATTCCTGCTCTATAATAACGCTAATATTCCCGCTCTATAATTACACTAATCAAACAACAGAAGACAGAGAAAATTCACTCGTTCTAGACTGAATAACTATATTTGTAATGTATATTCAGTGTTGGGAAGGATACTTTCAAAACGTATTTAGTTACAGAATACATGCCCCAAAATGTAATTTGTAACGTATTCTGAATACTTGGATTACTTCCACATTGAATTACATTTTATAAGTGTAGGAATGCGGTGCGGCGATGCGATGGTGACGCGTTCATGTAAATTGTAAGGGTGGCGCTGCCAATAAAAGCACCTAAAAGCTGTCACAAAGAACCGGCAAAAGTAATGATTATGAATATGTCAAATATAGCAAGGAGACATTTTAATTGTTTACTAATAAACAAGTGTTTTCTGTGTCAGTGTCGGCTGCAAAGATGAAGTTGACGATGCTGACTCG
The DNA here is from genome assembly GCF_963993115.1 of Abramis brama. Lineage (NCBI taxonomy): Eukaryota > Metazoa > Chordata > Actinopteri > Cypriniformes > Leuciscidae > Abramis > Abramis brama. The sequence continues at coordinate 541,550 of NC_139979.1, read as the reverse complement.
CGATCTTCGCAGTAGTGAACGCGCCGGAGAGAAATGCACATTTCATACGGATTACACAAGCAGAGAGTCTGTTTTCTTTCGTTTTGAATTGTTCTGTTTAAAAGTACACATTTCAAGCTTTCTATATATATATATATATTTCTCAGGTCTGTGAGGCAAGTAGGCGCTGAGTTTCGGTTCATTTATGAGACGAGCTCCAGTTCACGTGCCGGCGCCTCCGTGTCCTGATTATCTATTGTCTGCTATATTTACTTCTTATTTATTAAATCCGGTTGATGAAACATTGATTAAAATTAAGATACAATTAATACAAAACGAAATTCACTTTAGAGAAAGGCTTTGTGCTTTCTGTTTGAGGTCTCTGTGAAGGTTTTAAAGCAGTCTTTAGTGCCGCTTTCAGAGCGCTCACGTCCGTAACGGAGAACTGTCACGACCGTAACATTGTTTTTTCCTCATAAATGCGAACACGAAAAATTAAATAAAATGAATATATTATGTTCTGTGGAGAGCCGACCCTTCTTCATCCGGTGGGTATATTACGTTTGGTTTGCGCAGTGTAATTCACAGAAGTACTGAAAAATATTTTGCCACCTAAAAGTTAAAGATTTTTTGTGTCACGCATGTTTCTCTCATATTAAATATAAAACGCATGTGTAGACTGATATTTTTCTAATGTCTGGACTCCTTTATTAAGGGAGTATGGATATATAAACAGACGTTTTAATATATTGGTATTAAATGCATTTTCTGAGAGTTTTGACTGCAAATGTCACGTCCATAACGCTGGAATTGCCCAATTTTAAAGTATTTATTTTGTGGTGTAGGTCTACGTATTGTATAATGTTAACTTCAAATAATACTAATAGTAATGTAAAGATGTGGTAGCATTGGATCTGGACGGGAAGGATAACTCTGGGGGTGGAAGGTGTGTGTCGTGATTCTGCTTCTCACACTGACGCGGGTTCGTGGATCTGAGTGTCGCGATTTCGGTTTCATATCGCATATCGTCACAGCCCTGATACAACTATAAAATAGCAAGGTGACCAGTAAAACTACAGCAGACGACTAAACCTGGCTAATTAAAAAATAACTTACTTTAAGATGCTTCTTCAGGTTGGAGGTGGAGTCTCTGGACGCTGAAAGGAGGTTGGTTGCTGGCAAGCAGAGGGTGCACTGCGCAGTTATATTTCGTTCTCCCTTCTCTTTCTTTAATGTGAAATGCTGTTTGAATTTCCAAGATAGAAACGCATTCTTGCCCTGCTCTGTTGCCCCGGCTCCATCTCCTCCTCTAGCTCCCGCTGCTCCTCTTCCGGCTCCATCTCCTCCTCTAGCTCCCGCTGCTCCTCTTCCGGCTCCATCTCCTCCTCTAGCTCCCGCTGCTCCTCTTCCGACTCCATCTCCTCCTCTAGCTCCCGACTCCATCTCCTCCTCTAGCTCCCGCTGCTCCTCTTCCGGCTCCATCTCCTCCTCTAGCTCCCGCTGCTCCTCTTCCGGCTCCATCTCCTCCTCTAGCTCCCGCTGCTCCTCTTCCGGCTCCATCTCCTCCTCTA
>NC_139979.1:530000-535000 GCF_963993115.1 Abramis brama | reverse complement strand
TTTTGTCATGGTGCATAATGGTTAGACTGATAATCACAATATTTAAATTGTAATTTTGATTACTGCACATAATTGTTGTCATTTGAGATTTAATTTCTACACTTTTTCATATTTCAGTGGAGATCTCTAAACTACAACATACATGTTTGTCAGTGTTATCAGAGAGCGCGTGGTTTTTATTCAGCAATATTGTAAGTTGATATAGTCAGTTTAATGACGTCTAATGTCACGTCTTGGTCATGGGGTCAAAGGTCATCAACAAACATTGTTTATTTTCATGAATGAAATAAACACTAGTGTTCAGGGGTGGATTCGCAGAGAAATGTTCTCCTATATATAATATATTCATCAAATCCAGATACGATGTTCAGCATCTGTGTGCTGGGATTTAACCGTATAAACCATATAATGAATAATGTAGGGGTGTGACGGTTAGTATATAACCGTGAGACCGACGGTTATAGTTGAACACCGTCATTAGAACTCTATAACCGCCAAAACCGTGTTATTAAAATATTTTTTACAAACATTTTTTATCATAGAGAATGTTTAAATACTAATTAAAAACAATTGTTAACAGTCTGTGTTATTAATGGTCTACGTCGTTTCCAACTGTATGTGATTCTTTGCCAAGTTCCGACCGCCAATCATCTGAGATAGAAATAAAAGCTATGACTATGATATAGTGATGTGCCATCATTATGAGATTTATTAAACAAATGAAAAACATTTGCAATAATAAACATTTGCAATAATAAACAACATATCATTAGCGATAACTGATCGTGCAGTTTAATTACCCCTTGACTGGCCCAAACATGTTTGATAAAAGAAACACATGCAGTGTGTATATAGCCTATATGATGTGTATTACATTTTAGCTCAAAAACAATTGTAATAAAAGATAGGATCATAAGATGCGCAATATATCGGGAGACATGGTTTTTACCACTTAATGAAGTTTTGCTTTGTAGAAAGCCTTTCTTTAAAGCGAATTTCGTTTTGTACAAATTGTATCTTAATTTTAATAAATGTTTCATCAACCAATTGCATGTATTTAATAAATAAAAATATAGCAGACAATATAATAACCGTGGCATGGAGGCGCCGGCGCACCGCGTTCACTTGCATTGCATTGTGACCTAGAGCGCATCTCATCGTAAATGAATGAAACTCAGCGTAGGCTTTGCCTCATACATTAGCATTAAACATCTCATAGACCGCAAAACAATCAGCGGCTTTGAAATTTGGTCAAAAAACGTTTGGATGATGGATGATGAGTTTTGTGATGCGGTTGCGGATGAAATAATACCCCATCCGCGTATCTCTATCGATAACAACATTGAACACTACACAAATATTAATTTTATTTTTTTAATTTAGGCGATCAAGTAGCTAATCAGTGTCTGCTCGTTTATTAATAAGTTATTTAACTAAGTTGTCTTATAACAGACGAACATCACTTACGAACCGTCACATTTGACTCGCGTCATAACCGTCGTCACCAATTCTGAAACCTTCTCACCCCTAGAATAAAGTAACATTTTTCCAGCTGCTCATGTTTAGATGCTGTTTGAGACAATTATTTCAATGTATTGCCAAAGCATTTCCAATCATCATACATATACATACATAAAAATAAATAGATAGATTAATATAAATAATATATAATATACGAGCGTGTGTGTGTGTGTGAGCGCATCACTGATTTGTCGACTCCTCCCTCTATTTGTGACAGGCATCAGTATATCTTGCTGCTAGTAGGAAACAATCTCTTTTTTCACCTTATAAATGTTGAAGTTGTATTTTATTGTTTAATTTCATGAAGTTAGGGCAAAGTATTTCAAATTTTGTATAAAATGATCTGCATTTGATGACCCCCCCCCCTCTCTCTCTCTCTCTCTCTCTCTCTCTCTCTCTCTCAGAGTTGTAGTCGTGTGCGCGGGTGGGCTGTTAAAGATGATGACGAGGGTCACCTGGTTTATCGGCCCGGTGACGTGCTTCAGGACAGATGTGCGTTTCTCATCTCTACACACACTATACTCTACACACACTATACACACACTATACTCTACACACACTATACTCTACACACACTATACTCTACATTCACTGTCACACTCATCTCTACACACACTATACTCTACACACACTATACTCTACACACACTATACTCTACATTCACTGTCACACTCATCTCTACACACACTATACTCTACACACACTATACTCTACACACACTGTCACACTCATCTCTACACACACTATACTCTACACACACTATACTCTACACACACTGTCACACTCATCTCTACACACAGTATACTCTACATTCTCTACACACACTATACTCTACACACACTGTCACACTCATCTCTACACACAGTATACTCTACATTCTCTACACACACTATACTCTACACACACTATACTCTACACACACTATACTCTACACACACTATACTCTACATTCACTGTCACACTCATCTCTACACACACTATACTCTACACACACTATACTCTACACACACTGTCACACTCATCTCTACACACACTATACTCTACACACACTATACTCTACACACACTGTCACACTCATCTCTACACACAGTATACTCTACATTCTCTACACACACTATACTCTACACACAGTATACTCTACATTCTCTACACACACTATACTCTACATTCTCTACACACACTATACTCTACATTCTCTACACACACTATACTCTACACACACTGTCACACTCATCTCTACACACACTATACTCTACACACACTATACTCTACACACACTGTCACACTCATCTCTACACACACTATACTCTACACACACTATACTCTACACACACTGTCACACTCATCTCTACACACAGTATACTCTACATTCTCTACACACACTATACTCTACACACACTGTCACACTCATCTCTACACACACTATACTCTACACACACTATACTCTACACACACTGTCACACTCATCTCTACACACACTATACTCTACATTCTCTACACACAGTATACTCTACATTCTCTACACACTCATCTCTACACACACTATACTCTACACACACTGTCACACTCATCTCTACACACACTATACTCTACATTCTCTACACACAGTATACTCTACATTCTCTACACACTCATCTCTACACACACTATACTCTACACACACTGTCACACTCATCTCTACACACAGTATACTCTACATTCTCTACACACACTATACTCTACATTCACTGTCACACTCATCTCTACACACACTATACTCTACACACACTATACTCTACATTCACTGTCACACTCATCTCTACACACACTATACTCTACACACACTATACTCTACACACACTATACTCTACACACACTGTCACACTCATCTCTACACACAGTATACTCTACATTCTCTACACACACTATACTCTACATTCACTGTCACACTCATCTCTACACACACTATACTCTACACACACTATACTCTACATTCACTGTCACACTCATCTCTACACACACTATACTCTACACACACTATACTCTACACACACTGTCACACTCATCTCTACACACACTATACTCTACACACACTGTCACACTCATCTCTACACACAGTATACTCTACATTCTCTACACACACTATACTCTACATTCACTGTCACACTCATCTCTACACACACTATACTCTACACACACTATACTCTACACACACTGTCACACTCATCTCTACACAGTATACATTCTCTACACACACTATACTCTACATTCACTGTCACACTCATCTCTACACACACTATACTCTACACACACTATACTCTACATTCACTGTCACACTCATCTCTACACACACTATACTCTACACACACTATACTCTACACACACTGTCACACTCATCTCTACACACACTATACTCTACACACACTGTCACACTCATCTCTACACACAGTATACTCTACATTCTCTACACACACTATACTCTACATTCACTGTCACACTCATCTCTACACACACTATACTCTACACACACTATACTCTACACACACTGTCACACTCATCTCTACACACAGTATACATTCTCTACACACACTATACTCTACATTCACTGTCACACTCATCTCTACACACACTATACTCTACACACACTATACTCTACACACACTATACTCTACACACACTATACTCTACACACACTGTCACACTCATCTCTACACACAGTATACTCTACATTCTCTACACACACTATACTCTACATTCTCTACACACACTATACTCTACATTCTCTACACACACTATACTCTACATTCACTGTCACTCTGTGTGTTTTTGTGACGTTTGTTCTTCCTGTGCAGATGAGATCGTGGGAACGCTCGGGGAGGGAACCTTTGGGAAAGTGGTGGAGTGTATCGATCATCACAGGTTAATCTCACACACACACACACCTGACTGATTCTCAGCTGACTGTCACAGGCGTTTCACTGTGTGTGTGTGTGTGTGTGTTACAGGGGAGGCTCTCACATCGCTCTGAAGATCATTAAGAACGTGGAGAAATACAAAGAAGCAGCTCGTCTGGAGATCAACGTTCTGGAGAAAATCAACCAGAAAGATCCAGAAAACAAGAAGTAAGAGTCATTATGAGAAAAATCTCACGCTTCAACTTTTACATATTATTTAGTTTCCCATGGAAGCTTGTTTCCGCCATGGAATACAAAAATTAAAAAGGTAATTGTGACTTTTTATCTCACTATTCTCGTTATTTTTATTTGACTTTTTTTCTCTCAATTTTAAGTTTCTATCTCGCAAATTCTCACAGTTTTCTCTCAATTGTGAGTTTATATCTTGCACTTCTGAATTTGTTTCTCGCAATTCTGAGTTTATCTATTTTTTTCTCACAATTTATTCAGTTTAGATACAAAGTCAAAATTTAGAGAAATAGTCAGAATTGTGAGATAAAAAGTCGCATTTGCCTTTTTTATGTTTGTATTCCGTGGCAGAATCCA
>NC_139979.1:512500-522500 GCF_963993115.1 Abramis brama | reverse complement strand
GTATATTATTAATTATATATTTAATATAAATCAATAAAAACAGTGAAATATTATTATTACTGCTTCATATTTTTGTGGATGCAAAAATATGAGGCAGCAAAACTGTTTTCAACGCTGATAATAATCATAAATGTCTCTTGATCATCAAATCATCATATTAGAGTGATTTCTGAAGGATCATGTGACACTGAAGACTGGAGTAATGATGCTGAAAATTCAGCTTTGATCACAGGAATAAATTACACTTTACTGTATATTCACATAGAAAACAGATGATTTACATTATAATAATATTTCACTGTATTTACTATATTTCTGATCAAATAAACACAGCCGTAGAGCAGAAGAGACTCTTTCACAAACATTAAAAAATCTTAGTTATTCCAAACTTTTGACCGTTAGTGTGTATTAAACCACAGTTAATCTCTGTGAGATGTTTTTGTTGGACCTGATACGAATCAAATAGTTTTTTCTCTGTTTATGAGTTTTTGTATTCACTGTCATTACTGAATCTCATTCATACAAACACAACTGTTATTGGGGACCGATCCGTGCCTGATCTTTCATACGTGCGTGTGTGTGTGTGTGTGTGTTTCAGACTCATGATAACAGGGAGCATCTGGCCATGATGGAGCGAGTACATGGACCAGTTCCTTCAAGAATGATCCGTAAAACGAGGTCAGGAAACATGTCAGCTGAACATGATTGATGATTGATGATATCAGTGTGAAGTAGAGCTGGGGCAATAGACTGATGCATCTTACACACACACACACACACACACACACACACACACACACACACACACTGCACTCTGCCTTACACACACACACACACACACACACACCTGAACCTGCTACACACAGGGTTCGTACGAGGTGCTATAAGTGCTTGAATTTGACTTTTTGAAATGTAAGTCCTAGAAACCCTTGAAAACAGCCGTATATATTTTTTTTATAAAGTACTTTAAAAGTGCTTGAATTATTGCAAGAAAATATATGTGAAATTAGTGTTTAATTTGATTGATAAAACAATCTTGTCACGCAGCATTAACGCTGCCGCCCGTCTGATACAGCGTGATATTGCTCATACTAATATCCAAATATATGATACAGCTTTTATTCTTCAGGCCAATCATATATTCATGAGAAAATAATCACTTTGATTAAGAAAGTGATATCTAGTATATATGTGTATAGTATATTATATTTTTAGAATGTGAAAGATAATAAAGATATTATTTAAGAAGAGAGATCTCTGATTGTAGTCCTTCAAAGCCAGAAACAGTAGTGCTTAAAGTCATCTGACAGCGTCTGGTACGAACCCTGTGTAAAATAATCATTCATAAGGTTTGAAAAGGTTGAAGCGGATGAAAAGGGTGTGTGTAGTGTGTGTAGTGTGTGTAGTGTGTGTAGTTTGCTGATGCGTTAATCTCACGTCATTAAAGCATTCTGAGGTGCGAGTGCATCCTCTGCTGTTAAAGCTGAGCTCAGGATCTGATGTGAGATTGATGTAAACAGAGTCGCGATGCATCGATCATTCTCCCAGCTCTAGTGTGAAGTGACTGAGTAGTGTGAGCATGACTTGACCTCTGCCCTCATGACTTGACCTCTGCCCTCAGGAAGCAGAAGTACTTTTACCGAGGTCGACTGGACTGGGACGAGAACTCGTCAGCGGGACGATACGTCCGAGAGAACTGCAGGCCTCTGAGAGTGAGTGACACCAGTAATCCTGTGTGCACTAACAGGGTCTGCGCTTTCTCTCCGGAAGATAACGCTCTTTTATACTAGAGTTCTTTGAATCAATGTGGGCACAGGATCATGTGCAGGTAGAAATCAGGCTGTGCACATTAGGCCTGTCAGAATGGCTGAAAAGCTAAATTCGAATTTCTTTCTTAAATATTAGCAAAATTCGAATTTTATTTGAATTCTGAAGGCAATGCTTAATGTTAGAGGGAACAGTGCTGTAGTGTCTCCTGTGTCCACAAGAGGGCGCAAGCGAGCGCAGGAAACAAATATAAACCAAATCAAGCATTACATCTTTTATTGAACTGAAATGACATTCACTTTTTAAAGTGCATTAACTTATGAAACAATTATTCTTAAATGAAATTTTATTTCCTTAATGTGCATGCAAGGAAATGAGGTTAAAATAGCGCATAAAACTGTGTGTGTGCATCAGTGACCTGAGAAAACACTTCAACACACAGCGTCATGAACTACATGAACACACACTTCAACACACAGCGTCATGAACTACATGAACACACACTTCAACACACAGCGTCATGAACTACATGAACACACAACAGCAAACTGACATTCAGGAACACTCACTTCTACTCTCTACATCTACATATAGATCATCACACACACCAGACACTCTTGATCTGAGCGAGTGCTGAGCGCTTTCACACACACTCACACTCACTCTCTCACACTCTCTTTCTCTCACTCTCTCTTTCTCTCACTCTCTCTCTCTCACTCTCTCTCTCTTTCTCTCACTCTCTCTTTCTCTCACTCTCACTCTCTCTCTCTTTCTCTCACTCTCTCTTTCTCTCACTCTCTCACTCTCTCTTTCTTTCACTCTCTCACTCTCTCTTTCTCTCACTCTCTCTCACTCTCACTCTCTCTCACTCTCACTCTCTCTCTCACACTCTCTCTCTCTCTCTCTCTCTCTCTCTCACTCTTTCACTCTCACACTCTCTTTCTCTCACTCTCACTCTCTCTCTCACACTCTCTCTTTCTTTCACTCTCTCTCACTCTCACTCTCTCTCTCACACTCTCTTTCTCTCACTCTCTCTTTCTCTCACTCTCTCTCTCTCACTCTCTCTCTCTTTCTCTCACTCTCTCTTTCTCTCACTCTCTCTCTCTCTCTCTCTCTCTGCATGCTGGGAGTTTTTGGGGTGAGAGTGGCATTGAGTGAGAACTGAGCTGCAAAACTTTTTTCTTTTTCTTTTTTTTTTTTTCTTTTTTTCTTTTTTTTTTCTTTTTCTTTTTCTCTTTTTCTTTTTCTTTTTTCCTTGTCTTTTTTTCTCTTTTTTTTTTTTCCCCTCTTTTGCATGTTCTGACAGTTTTTTTTGTTGTTGATAGTAAGTGATTAATTTTTGAGCGCAACTAAGTTGCGCGATAGGATGGCGTCTCCAGAGACGCCATCTCTATCTTTGCAGCATGGTGTGCGGTGTGTACCTGATGACGGTGTTATGGTAGAGGATGTTCTCGTGGCAGTGGGAGATGAGGTAGGGTTTGAAAGTATTATTTATGCCTCCCGAATGAACAAAGCGGTTGTTGTATTTGTAAAAGAGAAAAACACTGCTTGTAGGTTGATTGAAAACGGTATTGTAATACGTGATAATCTTGTACAGGTTACTCCGCTTCATGCTCCTTCTAGTAAAATCATTATTTCAAATATTCCGCCCTTCATTTCTAATGAGGCGTTGGAACGCGAATTAGTGAGATTCGGTAAGTTTGCTAGTGAGTTCAGAACGATCTCTTTAGGTTGTAAACATCCGTCTTTAAAACATGTTCAGTCTTTTAGAAGACAAGTGTATATGTTTTTGGACTCTCCAGAAAATACTTTGGATGTTTCTTTCCGTGTAAAGCATGAAGGGAGATCTTACATGGTTTATGCAACTACTGGCAACTTGCGATGTTTTGATTGTGGTGACACAGGGCATAAGCGGATTGCGTGTCCACGCAAAGAGCATGGAGGAGCGAAACAAATAGTTTCAGAAGGGGAGGTTGATGCTGTGATCATTTCAGTTGACAATGGAATCGCAGGTCCTTCTGGGTTACAGGCAGATACTGGTACAGTAGCACGCGTCATCTCCGAGACAGTGTCTGTGGTGCCGATACAGTCAGCTGAGTGCAGCGCTAGTGACGTCACTCGTAGCGGGGATGCAGAGAACCCCATAGCTGGAACTAGCGTTATTGTACCAGGTAACAGCGACGTTGAGCAAAGTAACTGTAATGGTGAGGAAGCTGATGAAATTAATTCGAGTGGGTTATTAACTTGTACAGGCAATGATAACATTGATGCCATGTCTGATGAGACAGATTCAATTGACATTGAGGGTTCACAGGGAGATCTTCAAAAGGAAATCTCCTTATATACCCTTGAGGAAATAAATCATTTCTTGGATGATACTTTTGGTAAACAGGTGAATGTTAAAGATTTTTTCCCAGACATTGAGAAGTTTGTTAGGTCTGTTACAGTTCTTCAAAAAGCAGTTGGTTTCGATATTTTGAGTGAAAAGAAGCGTTTTCGACTAAAAAAGCATCTTACAGCGATAAGAAAATGTAGGAAAGAAAAAAAAAAGTTCTTAAAATGATCAGAAATGCATCACATGGGTTTCCTCTCTTTCTTTATTTTTCTGTTGTGTCTGTCTTTCCTCCTCTTAAATACATGTATGGATAATTTGAGGGTGGGCTCCATTAATGTTAATGGTGGGAGGGATAGACATAAACGTGATTTGTTATTAGAAAGCATACAGCTAAAAAGTCTAAATGTTGTATTGCTTCAGGAAACTCATAGTGATGTAAATAATGAAGCCGATTGGAAAATGTGCTGGAAGGGGCAACAGATACTTAGTCATGGGACAAATTTTAGTGCAGGTGTGGCGATTCTTTTTTCTCCAGAAACTAGAGTTAATATTTTAAGCTCTGAAGAAGTTATGAAAGGTCGTCTTGTCTTAGTGAAGGCTGAAATTGAAGGTTTTCTTTTTTGTTTCATAAATGTGTATGTACCGAATGTGGGACATGAGAGAATTGCTTTTTTTAAGATTTTAAGTGGAATATTGAAAAAGTGTCACAATAATGACAATGTGATAGTTGGGGGAGACTGGAATTGCACAGAAAATTTTACCATTGATCGAACTTCTGAGGAACCTCATATGCAATCTTCCTTTTACTTGTCTAAAATAGTAAAAGAAGCTGAATTATTAGATATGTGGAGGATTAAACATAATACTGCCAGACAATATACTTGGGTAAAAGTATCTGATGATAGAGTGAGTGCTGCCCGTCTGGACAGAATTTATATATCTAAATGTTCTAGTAATCGGGTTGTTGAGTGTTCAATTTTTCCAGTGGGGTTTTCAGATCATCATATGGTTTTAATGTCATTGGTGTTATCAAAGTCTTCAAGGAAATCTTCATATTGGCATTTTAATGCCAAATTATTACAAGATGTTAACTTCTGTAAATATTTTGAAGGTTTCTGGGAATGTTGGAAAAAAACAAAACATACTTTTGAAAGTCTAAGACAATGGTGGGAAATTGGAAAAACACAAATACAAATGTTTTGTCAGCAATATACAGTTAATTCCACAAATATGATAAAGAAAGCTATTCAAACTCTTGAACGATCTATAGATTCAATAGAGAAAGATTTGATGGATAGACATGATCCTGGTTTGTCTTACTGTTTACAACAAAAAAAGAGTGAGTTGGGGTCCTTTTTAAATGAAAGGGTGAAAGGAGCCCTGGTGAGGTCTCGGTTTATTGCAGTAAATGAGATGGATGCCCCAAGTGCATATTTTTTTAACTTGGAACGTTCAGTAGCACAGCACAAACAAATGGCTTGTCTCCGTCTGCCCGATGGAAGGGTCACCACTAACATTGCAGAAATGCGTCATCATGCAGTGGACTTTTATTCCTGTTTATATACTGCAGAACATTGTGACTTGGACTGTGCTGAACAGCTATTTCAAGGCCTTCCTAAATTGGACTCTGATTCTAAGACTGCCTTGGACTCTTTTTTAACGTTTGAGGAACTTTCATCTGCTGCCACACAGCTCAGCACGGGGCGTTCCCCTGGTGTTGATGGGTTGACATCAGAGTTCTATAAACACTTTTGGGACCTTCTTGGTGTTGATCTCTATGAGGTTTTCTGTGAATGTTTTAAAGATGGATTTTTGCCTGTCACATGTCGCCGTGCTGTTCTTTCTTTGCTTCCTAAAAAGGGAGATCTGTCCTTGTTAAAGAACTGGAGGCCTGTTGCCTTATTGACCACGGAATATAAGATCTTGTCAAAATGTCTTGCCAATAGGTTAAAGAAATACGTACACACTATAGTGCATAAAGATCAGACATATTGCATACCAAATAGGTCAATAATGGATAATTTGTTTTTAGTAAGAGACATTTTAGACATTTGTAAAACATTTAATTTAGGAGTTGGATTAGTTGCCCTAGATCAGGAAAAAGCTTTTGATCGGGTAGATCACAGTTATTTATTCAACTTACTTAAAGTTTTTGGGTTTGGGGAAGGTTTTTTAAATTGGATACAACTCTTGTATGCTGGCGCTTCGTGTATGGTCAAAGTTGGGGGCGGTTTGAGTAAACCAATTTCTGTTCAAAGAGGAATACGACAAGGCTGTCCGTTGTCTGGTTTGTTGTACAGTATTGCTATTGAACCTCTACTTTTTAATTTAAGAAAGACTTTATGTGGGTTTTTAATACCAAATGTGATTCCGAATACAAATGTCTCTATAACTGCTTATGCTGATGATGTGACTGTGTTGGTTAGCAGTGGGCAAGATATTACTGCTTTGTCTGAAGTCCTTCATTTATATGAGAAGGCTTCATCAGCAAAGGTAAATTGGGACAAAAGTGAGGCTTTTTGGGCAGGTAAAGATCCTCTACAATGTTTGCCATCACTGCCAGGAAAGCTTAATTGGGGCAAAGCAGGTTTAAAAATATTGGGAGTTCATTTTGGTTCAAATGATTTTCAGAAGTTAAATTGGGAGGGTGTTATGGAGAAAGTATGCACCCGATTGTCTCGCTGGACCTGGCTGCTACCCAAACTATCCTACAGGGGGAGAGTCTTGATTGTCAATAACTTGGTTGCTTCCACATTGTGGCACAGATTTAATGTGTTACAACCACCGGCTGGACTAGTGCAAGAGGTACAAAGAAAGTTGGTTAACTTTTTCTGGTCCGGACAACATTGGGTACGTTCCTCTGTACTTTTTCTTCCGATACAAGAAGGAGGCCACAGTTTGGTGGATATCAGATCCAGGCTAATGACTTTTCGTTTACAAGCTGCCCAGAGACTATTATATAACAATGACAGTGCATGGTTTGACACCGCAGTGGCACTGTTGAGAAGAGCTGGTGGAATGGGACTTGATAAGCATTTGTTTCTGATGAAGCTAGAAGAGACTGAGCTTACAGATCTGACTCCTTTCTATAAATCTGTTCTGGAAGCCTGGAAAGTTTTTGCACTTTCAAGACCACCTGAAGTACCTGCGGGGATGTGGCTGTTGGAGGAGCCATTGTTTCTTAACTCTTTCCTGCCTTCAAGACTTTTATCCTCAGCTTTTCTGCGTGCACGTCTACTGTCTGCTGGGTGCACAAAGCTGGGGCATTTACTACACACCAGTCTGGAAACCTTGGGCAGGAGAGCTGGAGTTAAGTCAACAAGAGTATTACAAAAGCTCACCACAGAGGTGATTGGAGAACTGGATTTTAACTATCGTTCTTTCCTGGACAATCCAGCTATAAAAGATGAATGGAGAAGTGGATGTGAGTATTGTTTCCCCTCTCTGACTGTAAGAGCTGCGGTGGGGGACTGGCAAGAAGAGAGGAAAGGTCTACTGTCATTCAGAACTCCACAAATAGATGGATTTGAGTCAGTGGGAAAGAAAGCCCTTTATGTCACCTGTGTAAAGGTGTCTAATTTACATTCTTTGGCTGGGGTTTTTTCGACGAAATGGACAGAGGTTTTTGGCACTGACTCTTCCCCTAAAGGTAGTTGGCGTATCCTGTACAAACGTCCGATTGACCAGCGGACTGGTGACCTCCAGTGGAGGATTGTACACGGATGTATAGCTACAAACAGACATGTGGTGCATCTTGATCCTAGTGTTAGTGTGGGTTGTCCTTTTTGTGTAGAGGCTGAATCTGTCTTTCATTTGTTCATGCAATGTACAAGGTTGATGGATTTGTTTTCTTTGTTAACAGAGTGGGTTACATCTTTGGGTGAAACTGTTTCTTTTCAGTTGTTCATTTTTGGTCCAAAGTACACCGTTGAGCAAAAGGATGTTTTGGTTTTACTTAATTTCCTTTTTGGTAATGCAAAATTAGCCATCTGGAAAACTAGAAAAAATAAGATATTAGGACAAGGTGCAGTAAATCCAATTTTCATGTTTTTGGGCCTAGTGGGTTCTCGTCTCAGAGTGGAATATGCGTACTATAAATTGGTTGGGCGTTTAGAGCGGTTTATGGAAATTTGGGAGATAAATCATGTCTTGTGTACAGTTTATGAAGATGAATTGGTGTTGAAGTTTTAATGTTTATTTATTTATTTGTTGTGATGATGAGTGATTGTTATCATCATCATCATAATATTGTGTTGAACAAACATGTTTGTTTATAATTGTTGTTAAAATAAAAGTGTCTTAATCCTCTCTCTCTTTCTCTCACTCTCTCTTTCTCTCACTCTCTCACTCTCTCTTTCTTTCACTCTCTCACTCTCTCTTTCTCACTCTCTCTCACTCTCTCTCTCACACTCTCTCTCTCTCTCTCTCTCTCTCTCTCTCACTCTTTCACTCTCACACTCTTTCTCTCACTCTCACTCTCTCTCTCACACTCTCTCTTTCTTTCACTCTCTCTCACTCTCACTCTCTCTCTCACACTCTCTTTCTCTCACTCTCTCTCACTCTCACTCTCTCTCTCTCACACTCTCTCTCTCTCTCTCTCTCTCTCACTCTTTCACTCTCACACTCTCTTTCTCTCACTCTCACTCTCTCTCTCACACTCTCTTTCTCTCTCTCTCTCTCTCTCACTCTCTCTTTCTTTCACTCTCTCACTCTTTCACTCTCACACTCTTTCTCTCACTCTCACTCTCTCTCTCACACTCTCTCTTTCTTTCACTCTCTCTCACTCTCACTCTCTCTCACTCTCACTCTCTCTCTCACACTCTCTCTCTCTCTCTCTCTCTCTCTCTCTCACTCTTTCACTCTCACACTCTCTTTCTCTCACTCTCACTCTCTCTCTC
Source organism: Abramis brama (assembly GCF_963993115.1). Taxonomy (NCBI): domain Eukaryota; kingdom Metazoa; phylum Chordata; class Actinopteri; order Cypriniformes; family Leuciscidae; genus Abramis; species Abramis brama. The sequence continues at coordinate 513,500 of NC_139979.1, read as the reverse complement.
ACACTCTCTCTTTCTTTCACTCTCTCTCACTCTCACTCTCTCTCTCACACTCTCTTTCTCTCACTCTCTCTCACTCTCACTCTCTCTCTCACACTCTCTCTCTCTCTCTCTCTCTCTCTCTCTCACTCTTTCACTCTCACACTCTCTTTCTCTCACTCTCACTCTTTCACTCTCACACTCTCTTTCTCTCACTCTCTCTCTCACACTCTCTCTTTCTTTCACTCTCTCACTCTCTCACACTCTCTTTCTCTCACTCTCTCTTTCTCTCACTCTCTCTCACTCTCTCACTCTCTCTCACTCTCTCTCTCACTCTCTCTCTCACTCTCTTTCTTTCACTCTCTCACTCTCTCACACTCTCTTTCTCTCACTCTCTCACTCTCTCTTTCTCTCACTCTCTCTCACTCTCTCTTTCACTCTCTCACTCTCTCTCTCACTTGCTCTCTCTCTCTCTCTCTCTCTCTCTCTCTCTCTCTCTCTCTCTCACTCTCTCTCACACCCAACATTCAGACAAGATGAGAATGATTCTGGCTTTAGTTTTGTCCACTGGCTGACTCTCGTAGTTTGTGGCTGTTACATATTTTGCTGCTGTTGTGATTGAGCTAGAGTTTTCTCCCAAAATATGATTTAATTTAATTCTCTCTCTCTCTCCCTCCCTCTCTCTCTCTCTCCCTCCCTCTCTCTCTCTCTCCCTCCCTCTTTCTCTCTCTCTCTCTCTCTCTCTCTCCCTCCCTCTCTCTCTCTCTCTCTCTCTCTGTCTCTCTCAGAGGTACGTGTTGTTCGAGTCAGAGGAGCATCATCTCTTCTTTGATTTGTTGGAGGGTTTGATGGAGTTCGAGCCGGACCGGCGTCTCTCTCTCTCCGCTGCGCTGCGTCATCCTTTCTTCAGTCCCGTCCGAGACGCTGAACACTTCAGTGGCTCCCGTAACATCAGCCGGTGACCTCTGACCTCTCCTTTAACCCCTGCTAGTGTTTCACAGCGGGTCTGACTGTATGGAGGACG
>NC_139979.1:482500-507500 GCF_963993115.1 Abramis brama | reverse complement strand
TCTAACCGTGTGTGTCCTTGTCCTTGCAGATTTGAGTCTGAGTCCCTCCATCTGTCCCATGTGTGAGCTGTTAAACCGTCTCGTCTACAGCACACACACACACACACACACTGAGCATGATTCACCCGGACGCACACACACACACACACAGATAGTGGCGATACAGATCTGATCATGGAGTCCGCACTGAAGAAGTCTCTGCTGGCTCCCATAAAGGCACTCAAGTTCTGCGTGACCGGAGAGAAGAAACCGTCCGGCTGGACCACGAGCGGGTCGAAAGGTCAGGGGTCAAAGGTCAGGGGCTGCGCAGACACGCATCTGCTGCGACCCTATCAGGCCGACCTGGAGAGAGAGAGGTGAGAGGTCACATGAGCGTTACAGCTGCCCCAAAACACACAATATACACTTCAAACATGATGCTTGTTTTCCAGCGCAAATATCTCAACATTCTTAAATCAGGATACATTTACTGGAGAAGCAGCAACATCACTGAAGATATGAAGTCTTGTTTAATGAAAAATAATGTGGTGTTTTTAATCTGCTTTAAGACAAACCATGTGTAAATTCATAAGTCGACTCCATTGCTGAGTATTTCCTCCTTAAAACTGCAGTGAACCAAAGACAGTCTCAAAAACACGCTTTGAAATCGCTGGTGTTTCTGACGTCACAAACTACCTTGTAACCAATCAGATCAACGTGTGATCGTCAACCAGTGGATCTCTGAGCTGAGGGAGTGAGTGGAGGCGGGGCTCATTTGCATATTCATAGAACCACGCATACTAAATGAGGCAAGGGTGTCGAGTTACATTCAAGATATTTTAAGGCATTAAGACAAAAAAAAGTTTAAATATGTAGTTTTGGTGACCAAAGATGAGTTTTAAGGGATAATATGATTGACTACAAGGCTTTAAATGTAAAACTAAATGCTTTTTATCACCACTGTCCATCCAGATGTGAAGATGACAGGCCAGAACATCAGCAGATCTTCAGTTCAGGCAGATTTCTTAGTCTTAAAGCACCTTTAAAAACACCACAGACACATAAACAACAGTAAAAGCTGGACTTTAAGAGCTGAGGTCGAGACTGGTGAGTGTTTGATCGCTGTGAACCGCCTGACGCTCTCTCGCCCCGTCTATAGGAAGCTTCGTGAGGCGATGAACGCTCGGAAGAACGCAGAGAGAGCTGCGATGAGGCTCCACTTCAGGAGCAAGTACCAGCTGACCAAGGTCAACACACACACACACACACACACACACAAGACCATATAAGGCTCTTTCACAACAAGAGCGAGAACTAATGACAACTCTATCAGCGTTCATACCAGCGGCCGATCATGTGCTGTTCATTATAAGAGCAGGATGGATTCTGATTGGCTCTCAGTGTATAAGTTATGACATCACAAATACTGATAAACACTGGAGGGAAACTGGGAAAGTGAAATGTGTTATAATGGCGTTAATGACTTCCTCGCATGATGGTGTTTGTGTTTGAGAGAATCGTGCAGATGACGGATAACATTAAGATTGTTCATAAATAGTTTTTCACATGCGTGTAAATTTGATCTATTCAATTCAAATGAAAATCATGAATATAGAGTTCTGCATGATACTGGTGGTCCAGCTCATCGTCTCCGTTATATTGTTAAAACCCTGGAAGTTGCTCTGAATCTTTCAACATTCCTTCTGATGTTCATCATGTTTATTTGCTGCTGTAACTAGTAATGAAGAGGAAGAGATGATCGATCTTCGGATGTAAGATCAAACTGAGAATCAGTTAAAGTCGAGAGATCTCTGTGACGTTAGTGTATCGTGTCCTGACTCCTCCAGCTCATCTGTCTGTTCTCTTCTACACGTCCCAGAATGCCGAGGACCGGGAGCGTGTGCGTGTGGCGGGGGGGAAAGTGTGCCTCCCCCGAGATCTGGCCAAGATGGTTCGGCCCGACACTGATGATGGAGACGACGGCTTCAGTGTGATCAGAGCCTTGCAGAGCCTGCGCTTCAGCACAGACACACACACACACACACGCACACACACACGCACACGCACGCCAGCCGAAGCAGAGCCGTGCAGAGTCATGTGACCCAGAAACACACACACGCACACACACACGCACACGTACACACACACGCACGCCAGCCGAAGCAGAGCCGTGCAGAGTCATGTGACCCAGAAACACACACACACACACACACACGCACACGCACGCCAGCCGAAGCAGAGCCGTGCAGAGTCATGTGACCCAGAAACACACACACACACACGCACACGTACACACACACGCACGCCAGCCGAAGCAGAGCCGTGCAGAGTCATGTGACCCAGAAACACACACACGCACACACACACACACACACGCACACGCACGCCAGCCGAAGCAGAGCCGTGCAGAGTCATGTGACCCAGAAACACGCACACGCACGCCAGCCGAAGCAGAGCCGTGCAGAGTCATGTGACCCAGAAACACACCGCAGTCATGTGACTCTCAGAAACACGCGCACACACACACAGTCCAGCGCAGTCATGTGACTCTCAGAAACACACACACTGTGTACCTTCTAAACTTAAAACACATCTATCTTTTATAAACATTTAAAAATCTAGAATGATTTTCTAAGTATTCTACTAAAGTTATGTATTGTATTGTTACTGTAATTGATTGATTTGACTTTAATCTCATTTTAATTCATTTTTGTACATTATCTAATTTAATCTGTTAAACAAATACTTTTTTTGTTATATTTTATTAAAAAATTGTATACATTGATTTATTGATTTATTTTAATCTTAGTACTTATTTATTCTTTATAGATTTCCTCCAGACCCCAGTTTGATGTGATGCGTTATAGAAGTCAAAACCATGGCATAAAATTGTCACTTAAGACTCATGACATAAAAAGTTGAAATTATGACTTAAAAATCCAAAATCAACTAAAGTCATTATGACAAAAAATGTACAGTGACATACTTAGTCATAATTTTGACTGTCGTATGAGATAAAAAGTCATAATTATGAGATTCAAAAGTTGAAATGATTACTTTGTCATAACTAGTATGTCACAATGACTGTGACAATGTCAACTTTTTATGTCATAATTATGATTTACAAAAGCATGATGGCAGAAGTGTTCGAGCATCTTGTGTATTCATAAACATCTCCTAACATCTGACTCCAGTAATACTGCATATGACTGAACATTAAATAAAATATGCAGATGTGATGTGTGCTTTCAGGGTCGTGATTGTTCCGTTTATGGATGATATGAACTCGTCCGATGACCTGACGTGTGTCTCTGAGCTCAGCGGCTGATGTTGCTCTTCTCTTGACCTTTGACCTGATGTCACAGTAACTTAAAAAGTCATAATTATGAGTTTCAAAAGTTTAAATGATTACTTTGTCATAATATTTCTTTGGTAAATCTTAAGACATAAAAAGTGATCAATGATCAAAATCATGGCATAAAAAAGTCAACATTGTCACTTAAGTCTTATAAGTTGAAATTATTACTTAAAAATTCAAAATCGACTTAAAAAGTCATTATTATGACAAAAAAAGAGACATTTTGACCTGTGTGAATTATGACAGTCATATGAGCTAAAAGGTCAAAATTATGAGATTCAAAAGTTTAAATGATTACTTTCTGTCATAGTTATGACTTAGTTTGTCATCATTATTATGTGATAGTGATAGTCAACTATATAGTGATATGTCATAGTCATAATTATGATTTATAAAAGCATGATGGCAGAAATGTGCTTCCAAGCCACAGGTTTTCAAATGTGTTCGATCTTTTGTACGTGTTTCACATCATGTCTTCTGGATCATAAACATCTGACATTTACAGTAATATTGCAGATACACATAAAATAAAAATGCGAATGTCATGTTGATCGTGATTGTTGTGTTTATGGACATGGACTGGTCCGATGACCTGACGTGTGTCTCGTCTCTGAGTCTGCGGCTGATGTGTTGTTCTTCTCTTGACCTTTGACCTGATGTGGCAGTAACTCACGGGTGCTGTCGAGGACACACACACACTGAAGTGTGTGTTAAAGGGATGAGGAGTGCAGTGTGATCCAGCAGAGAGAGAGATCAGCATGCGGGCCGTGCGAGACTTCTGGGAGATTCCTCACACCGGGAGCAACGGATGGATAAACCTGATGCGCTTCTGGAGAGAGGGAAGATTCAGCCTCCTTCACAAGCACATGGAGGACAGCTTCAGACGCCTCGGGCCCATCTACAGGTGCGTCACACACACACACACACACATATATACAGGTACAGCATCACACACACACATACAGGTACAGCATCTCCATCACACACACACACACATATATACAGGTACAGCATCACACACACACACATATATACAGGTACAGCATCACACACACACACACACACACATATATACAGGTACAGCATCACACACACACATACAGGTACAGCATCTCCATCACACACACACACACACACATATATATACAGGTACAGCATCACACACACACACACACACACAGGTACAGCATCTTCATCACACACACACACACACACAGGTCCAGCATCTCACACACATACACACACACACACACACACAGGTCCAGCATCTCACACACATACACACACACACACACACATGTCCAGCATCTCACACACACACACAGGTACAGCATTGTGAATTGTAATTGTAATGTGAATTAAAAGATTTAGCCGATTTACCAACGGAAATAAAAACAGAAACCGACCTGAAAACATTTAATAGAAAGGTGAAACACTGGCTGAAAGAAAATCAAATATGTGGACATTGAGTCATTTTTGTTGTAATGTATTGTCTGTGCTGGATGTGATGTGTTGTTTTGTGTAATGTGGTCGGGATTGTGTAAAATAAGGTATTTGTTGCATGATTGTGTATTTTACACTATGTAGTTTTTTATAAATTATATATTTGGTATATGTTTTTAGAAAGGCCTGACCAGGGACTGGGGTTGCAAATTAGCCTATTGGCTAGAAACCTTTTTATGCAACACATTTACACATTTTGTTATGGCTTTGTCTATGATAATTATGTATGTAATAATGTGCGCTGCATTGTCCCTGATAAATAAACTATAGGCATGAAAATGTGAATTATTTTGAATCGTAAGTTGAAAGAATGTAAGGAATGTGCTGAAATTACTATTTATTTATTATTTATTGATTAAATCTAGTAATTTAAAGTTAAATAAAATAAAGAAATCTCCAAAAACAATTTGCATTAAAAAATAGAAAAAAATTATCAAAAGGAAATAAAATAAGTAGAGTTTCAGGGCTTCGGGTCATTTTCAGCGGCGAGGGACAGATGAAGGTTAATTAGCCACATACAAATGATCTTCTTCAATTATCACTGTACAGTAAGGTCTCGTTAGTTAAAGCATGAACTAACAATGAGCAAAACGTGTTTACAGCATTTATTAATCATTAATGGGTTAATAAAAATGATCATGTTAATTCACAGTGCATCAACTAATGTTAACAGATGCAACTTTTGATCTAAACAAATATTAACACTTTACAAAAAGGTTCCATTAGTAAATGCCTTAACTAATATTAATTAACAATGAGCAATACTTTTGTTGCAGTACCGATTAACATCAATTAATACAACTGTTCATGTTAGTTCAGGTTCATTAACGTTAATGTACATATTTTTAAATCCTAAAACTATTTATTTCCAGGTTTCAAAATTCAGTTTGAATGTTTTTGTTTTTCCTGACTTTTATCATTTTATATGATGTTAATATTTCCAATCACTTAAACCCTCGCACAAACATTTCTGAATTATTATTATGTCATGTAAGATTATTGTGTAATATTAGACTAATTAGTCACGTTAATAAACTGTTTTGTTCATGCCACAGTGCAGATATATGTTTTTATTTGTTTTAAGATTTTGGTAAAACTTTAGTTCAGGGTTCAATTCTCACTATTAACTAGTTGCTTATTATCATGCATATTACTAGGATATTGGCTGTTTATTAGTACTTATAAAGCACATATATATGCCTTATTCTGCATGATCATATTCTACATCCCTTAATCCTGCCCAATACCTAAAATTAACATCTTACTAACTAATGAGGAGTTTATTGATGCAAAAGTCGTAGTTATTAATGATAATTGGACCCTTATCTAACATGAGACCAAAATTTGAGCTTCATAAAGATGTGACTGATTCTCCACTGCTAACATGAGCTTCTTCCTCAGTGTTTCTGTCTGGTCTTTTAATGAACATTTTATTAGAGTGAAGTGAGTTTGTGCTTAAAAATGTATAAAATAATAATCCGTTTTATTTATATAGCACCTTTCGAGAACCCAAGGACACTTTACATAATATTGACAAAGAGTTGCAATAGTCCAGACATGAGGTTATAAAAGCATGGACAACAGTTTCAGCATCTCTGAGATTTGATGACGGGTGTATACGGCCGATGTTACGGAGAACAGGACTTGAGCTGATCGATGTGGGGTTCAAGACTTAATCTGGAATCAAATAGTACCTCAAGATTGCATATAGTAGATGAAGGATAGACTATGACTCCATCAGTATGAATGGAGAATTCATGTTGGGAGGAGACACGGGATTTAGGGTCAGCTAACAGAGTTTCTGTTTTTCAGTATTCAGTTTTGAGAAGTTTTGATCCATCCGTGCTTTGAGATCAAACAGGCCGGATGTAATGGAGGACACAGCTTTGGGCTGAGCAGAAAGATATATCCGTGTGTCATCAGCATAACTGTGGAAGTGAAGACCACGGTGCTGGAGGATCTGACCCAGAGGAGGCGTGTAGATTAAAAACAACAGTGGACCCAGAACAGACCCTTGAGGTACTCCAGCGAAACAGCAGCAGAACGAGCTGGAGTTTATTAATGCTAATGAACTGTTGCCTGTCTGAGATATGAGCTTAGCCACTGAAGGACAGTTCTGTAATACCGACAGCAGATCGACGAGATATGAGGACAGAACGGCAAACGGCGTCAAAAGCTGAACTCAGATCCAAAAGGCTGAGGGCTCCGGTGTCAGAGGAAAGTAGGAGATTGTTCGCTGCTCTTAGAAGAGCACTCTCTGTACTGTGCCGACAGCCAGACTGAAGAGGCTCATGCGGGTTATATTTGTCCAGATGGGATTGTAGAGAGGCGATCACCTTTCCTAGGAATTTTGACCAGAAGGGAAGGTTGGAGATGGATCTAAAGTTCTGTAGATTGTGTCGTCAAGGCCAGGTCTGAGTGACCGCAGCTGTTTCAGTCCAGGCGGAACAGAACCAGCGATGAGGGATCTATTAATCAAGAGCTGTAATGAGAGAAGGCAGAATGTTTTTGAGGAGGTGTGTTGGTACAGGATCAAGCTGACAGGATGAGGAGTGAGATTGGTAGATATTGTCAATTTTATTTACAAAAAATATATACCTTCCAGACTTCATTTCCAAAATGTTCAGTCTAAATAAATATAAATAAATATTATTTAGATACATTTTTAATGCTTCATTTATAATACATGACAAAACGAGAGCATCACAGTAATTCGTAACAATCAGTAATTATCTTGTTTTTATAATCGTTGGAAGCCAGAATCATCGGTCGCCCCAGTGAGTCCAGGCTGACGATCTCCCTCTCTCTTTCACACACACACACACACACACACACACACACACACACACTCTCAGGGAGAATCTGGGCTCTCAGAGCAGTGTGAACATCATGCTGCCGGCGGACACCGGCGAGCTCTTCCGTGCCGAGGGCCTCCACCCGAGACGCATGACCCTGCAGCCCTGGGCCACACACCGGGAGACTCGCAGACACAGCAAGGGCGTCTTTCTCAAGTCAGTGTGTGTGTGTGTGTGTGAGAGAGACTGTGTGTGAAAGACTGTGTGTGAGACTGTGTGTGTGTGTGTGTGTGTGTGTGAGCGAGAGAGTGAGAGAGTGAGAGAGTGAGACAGCGAGAGTGCGAGTGAGTGAGTGAGAGCGAGTGAGTGAGAGCGAGCGAGTGAGTGAGTGTGTGTGTGAGTGAGTGCGAGCAAGAGAGTGAGAGAGCGTGTGAGAGCGTGTGAGAGTGAGTGAGTGAGTGAGAGAGCAAGAGAGCGAGTGAGTGAGTGAGTGCGAGCGAGAGAGCAAGAGAGTGAGTGAGTGAGTGAGTGAGAGAGCAAGAGAGCGAGTGAGTGAGTGAGTGCGAGCGAGAGAGCAAGAGAGCGAGTGAGTGAGTGAGTGAGTGAGTGTGTGTGTGACGTGAGTGTGAGAGAGAGTGAGTGAGAGCGAGCGAGAGAGCCAGCGAGCGAGCGAGAGAGCCAGCGAGTGAGTGAGTGAGCGAGTGAGTGAGCGAGTGAGTGAGTGAGAAAGAGAGCGAGTGAGTGAGTGAGTGTGTGAGTGAGTGAGTGCGGGCAAGCGAGCGAGCGAGTGAGCGAGTGTGTGAGTGTGTGAGTGAGTGAGTGCGGGCAAGAGAGTGAGTGAGTGAGTGTGAGTGAGTGAGCGAGTGAGTGAGTGAGTGAGAAAGAGAGCGAGTGAGTGCGAGCAAGAGAGTGAGTGAGTGAGTGAGTGAGAGAGCAAGAGAGCGAGTGAGTGAGTGAGTGAGTGCGAGCGAGAGAGCAAGAGAGTGAGTGAGTGAGTGAGTGAGTGTGTGTGAGTGAGAGAGAGAGTGAGTGAGTGCGAGCGAGCGAGCGAGAGCAAGAGAGTGAGTGAGTGAGTGAGTGAGCAAGAGAGCGAGCGAGTGAGTGAGTGAGTGAGTGAGTGAGTGAGTGCGAGCGAGAGAGCAAGAGAGTGAGTGAGTGAGTGAGTGCGAGCGAGAGAGTGAGTGTGAGTGTGTGTGTGTGTGTGTGTGTGTGTGAGTGAGTGCGAGCAAGAGAGTGAGTGAGTGAGTGAGTGTGTGAGTGAGTGCGAGCGAGTGAGTGAGTGAGTGAGAGAGAGTGAGAGAGCAAGAGAGCGAGTGAGTGAGTGAGTGCGAGCGAGAGAGCAAGTGAGTGAGTGAGTGAGTGAGTGAGTGAGTGAGTGAGTGAGTGAGTGTGTGAGTGTGAGTGCGAGCGAGAGAGCGAAAGAGCAAGTGAGTGAGTGAGTGAGTGAGTGAGTGAGTGTGTGAGTGAGAGAGAGAGAGTGAGTGTGTGTGGCACTAAAGTAAGTGTGTGTGTAGGAACGGGACGGAGTGGCGGTCAGACAGGCTGCTGTTGAATAAGGAGGTGATGCTCTCTTCAGCCGTTCGCCGGTTTCTTCCTCTGCTGGACGACGTGGCTCAGGATTTCTGCCGTTCCCTGCGCCAGCGGGTGGAGGTGGGGGGGGCGGGGGAGACGGGTCAGCGCAGGATGACTCTTGACCCCAGTCCTGACCTCTTCCGCTTTGCCTTGGAAGGTCAGCATTCTTGTTGAGTTTAAATGCAAATCTTGAATAAATTGTTGTAATATAATGTGCTTTATTTTAATTTATTATCAAAGAATCTCTGAATCTCAAAATCTTTCATTTTGACCCAAAGATGAATCACTTGTATTCCTCATTTGTAAATCACATGCTAAATGAATAAAGGTAAATGTCAGTTTTGTTGAAAAAGAAAAAATATTTTGGGGTGAGAACGCTTGTTGTTGTTTGGATATTGAGATGTGGGCGTGGCTCTCAAACTTGGAGGCGGATCTGAATGTGAGTTTGCAGTGGATCGTAAGAAAAGGGGCGGGGTTTAAGTAGGCTAAATGATTTAAATGATTGATTGGAGAAAACCAGCCATATAGAGACACAGTTCTGACATTCTGATTAAAAATTACCAGGTAAAAAACTGATATCAAAAATATTTTTTGATTTGACACGTCTCTGTCTCCAGCGAGCTGCCATGTTCTGTACGGCGAGCGCATCGGTCTGTTCTCGTCCTCTCCGTCTGAAGAGTCTGAGCGCTTCATCTGGGCCGTGGAGCGAATGCTGGCCACAACTCCGCCGCTGCTGTACCTGCCCCCCCGCCTGCTGCTGCACCTGCGCGCCCCCCTGTGGACGCAACACGCCACTGCATGGGACCACATCTTCACTCACGGTGCGTCCCTCGCTCACACAGCATGTGGTCTGTTGTGTGCAGTGTTGGGGAAAGTTACTTTTAACAGTAATGCAATAAAATAAAAAATCCCCAAATCCCCCAAAAAGTTACTAATGGTGTTACTTAGTAACTTTTTATGTAAAGTAATGCGTTACGTTACTTTTGCATTACTTTTTTTCACCTAGGCTGGGATTGCTTGTTTGTTTTTAATAACAACAACAAAAGTTATACTTTTGGCAAATGTTAAAGCCCTTTCACAACAAAAGTGAAGTGAATAATCCTCAGACTGAAGGAAATGCATATTTACGCCTGTACAGTACAGTATTGTACAGTAGAGGGCGCCACTCAAACAAACATTTCAGATGCTGCTGTTCTGGATTAAAGAACAATAGGAAACAGGAGAAGTTCAACACTCTTATTTCTAAATCTAATCCAAAGTCATTTTTGCTTATTAGTATGGTTGAATTATATCATTGAAGGGCAGCAGCAAATACACTGGTAAATAAAGTGAGATTAAATACATAAAGTATATTTGTGTAATTTAATATAGTTAATTATAAAAGTTTTGCGTAATATTCTGAGATTGCATTTTACTGTTTTTATTCATTTTGCGGAATACTGAATGTTTTCGTGCAAATGAGACGAGTAAATGCATATTCACATTTAGTCTAGAACTAAAATAACAACAGCGTGCACGGCTTTACACAATGTGCACGCACACACACACACACACAACACCTCCTCACTTTATTTCTCTCAACATGGGGACAGGAGAGCTGTCAGTCAATGAATGTGAAAAAGTAACTAGCGTTACTTATTTGAAAAAGTAACTTCGATATTTTGTTGTAAATTGAAAAAGTAATGCGTTACTTTACTAGTTACTTTAAAAAGTAATCTGATTACGTAACTCAAGTTACTTGTAATGAGTTACCCCCAACACTGGTTGTGTGCATGTGTTTATGTGTGTGTGTGTGTGTTTGCAGCGGAGGCGCGCATCCAGCGGGGGTATCAGCGTCTGCAGACGGGGGCGTCCGGAGGCTCTGAGGGGCGTTTCCAGGGCGTGCTGGGGCAGCTGATCGACGCGGGGCAGTTATCATTAGAGCTGATCAGAGCCAACATCACCGAACTGATGGCCGGCGGAGTCGATACGGTACAATCTCACATGCACCGACCAACAAACTGACAACAACTTAAAGCGATACTTCATACAAAAGCGTCATAGTTCAGTTCTGTCATGAAACTCTAGATGGCGCAGGCTGATAGATAACTCAGTCTGCTTGCAAACACATCATTTTCTATAGGGCACAGCTGATTGGTTCCATAAGCCGTTCCTTCATCTTCAGAACACAAAGATATTTTTTCTTTCTGTCCATCCATTGAAAGGGAACGAACTTGTCACAGTATTCCTCATTTAAATAATTAATATGCAGAATAAAGGGGCGGGGCCTGGTTGAGTTAGTTAGTAGTGTGTTGAAACTGGCGGTTATGGAAAGGGGCGGGACATTTCCCAAACACACTCGAAGCGCTCAACCAATGACAACACTCTGCTCCAGCTAACCAATCAGAGCACAGCGTGCTTTTCAGAAGGAGGGGCTTCATAGAGACAGGAACTAAACAGAGCGTTACTGACAGACTGGGAATAGAGGAGCTGCAACAATGGAGAATGTGGGGAAATTAATGTGTTTTATGAACATTCAATCACTCAGACCGCCGTCCCGCTGCAGTTTGCTCTCTTCGAGTTGGCGCGCAACCCTGACGTGCAGGAGCGTGTGCGAGCGCAGGTGCTGTCGTCATGGCAACAGGCATCAGGAAACCCCCAGAAGGCCCTGCAGGGGGCGCCACTGTTGAAAGGAACTGTGAAGGAGACACTGAGGTGAGAGAGAGGCCAGATCATCAAGAAATATCATCAGAAAGACAAGTAAGCTTAATAATTTCACAGCGGCTTCACTGTAATAAACAGGAGAATAACAGAATCACTGATGAAACTTCATCAAATATGAGACAAACTTAGACTCAGGAGTGAAGCAGCTCTACAGAAGAAGAGAGAGTCATTATTCAGATCAAGTTCTGTTCTCATCTGATCAGTGGCCATATGATTTCAGACGCTGAGAGTGTGTTTGTGTGTTTCAGGCTGTATCCGGTGGGAATCACCGTCCAGAGGTATCCGGTTCGAGACATCGTCCTCCAGAACTACCATGTGCCGGCAGGGGTGAGACAAACACACAAACACACACAGCTGACCGAATCAGGAAAATCCCAACATTTTCACATTATTAACCTTTGTGCTGTGTTGAAAATCCTTAAGCAAAACTGGTGTTTCCCAATGTTTTAAACTGCTTGTAAACCTCCAGTAATGACCAAATATTGGATTCCATCTTTTTATCAACTTCTTTTCTTTCAGTTAGCATAGGTTTTGGCCTCGTTGATCTAAGCTTAGTGGGATGTTTTAACACGGAGGCGCGTGAGTTCAGATTAATGAGGCCTACGATCAGAGGTGGACAGTAACAAAGTACATTTACTTGAGTGTCTGTACTTTACTTGAGTATTGTTTTTTCTGGAAACTTTTTACTTTAACTTCACTACATTTTAAAGACAAATATCATACTTTTTACTCCACTACATTTCTGTCAAGGTCCTCGAGTAGAAAGTAGTAATGTCAGTCAGATGATGATTTGGTTGCATTTTGGTTGGAAATGAAAGTCGGGTTGACGTTGGAACTCGACTGATGTTGGTTTCTGACGTCAACCCGATTTTCATTTTCAACCACAATACGTCTGTCCAACGCTGGAGATTAACGTCAATCTGGCGTTGGATTCTGACATCAACCTGATTTTAATTTTCAACGTTGGGTTTGGTCTTCTAAATGCAAATTTTGTCATTGTTTTGGAGCACACTAGCTTATAGATAACAGTAAGGCTAATATATTCACACTAAAAGCCAAAAAAACTTTAAATAGGGCAATATCTGAGGGAACAGCCAATTTCCTCAAAAAGCAAAAAAAAAAATTGTGAAGTTGTTATACCTTTAATGAGCAAAGTCAGTAAGTTTTAGTCCAATGCAATAACATTTACAGTGCCCTCCACTACTATTGGCACCCCTGGTAAATATGATCAACGATGGCTGTAAAAATAAATCTGCATTGTTTGTTTTTTTTATCTTTCATTCAAAAAAGTCACCAAATTCTAACCTTTCACTCAAGTAAAACAATTAAAATTGAGGGGAAAATCTCATTATGAAATATATGTTTTTCTCCAGTGCATGTTGGCCACAATTATTGCAACCTCCTTTTGCCAAGATAACTGATGACTGCTCAGTGACTCATTTTTGTGTTGATTTTGATGTTTGTCTTTGGATCGTTGTCCTGAGCGAGGATCCAACCACGGCCCATTATAAGATTTCCAGCAGAGATTTGATTTTTTTTAATTATCTGCTGGTATTTGCTAGTATCCATGATGCCGTGTATCTGAAGAAGAAGTCCAGGACCTCCAACAAAACAATAGGCCCAAACATTAGAGATCCAGCGGTGTATTAACCGTGGCATCGGGAACTTTATATCCCATCTGGTGTGTTTGCTGCCAAAAAGCTCTTCTTTATTTCATCGGACCACAGAATCCAGTCGCGTTTGAAGACCCAGTCGTGTCTGACAGCTGAACATGCTGGAGTTTGTTTCGGGATGAGCGAGGAGGATGTTTCTTGAAACCCTCCCAAACAACATGTGCTGATGTAGCGTTTCTATGCTTTCTGACCCCGAGACTCACTAATCTCTGCGATTCTCCATCTGTGATCCTCGGAGAGACTTTGTTCACTCAAACTCTTGCATAAGGACGATATAAACACACGTCCTCTTCCTGGCAGATTCACAACATCTTTATTTGATTGGAACTTCTTAATTATTGCCCTAATGGTGGAAATGGGGATTTTCAGTGCTTTAGCTATTTTCTTACAGCCACTTTCTATTTTGTGAAGCTCAACAATCTTTTGCTGCACATCAGAACTATATTCTGTTGTATTACTGATTCTGATGTATGATAAAGGGAATTTGGCCTTTGTGTTTCCTCATATTTATACTGTGAAACTAGAAGTCATAGCTAGACAATTTCATGTTCCTAGTCACCCTGATGTGCTAAATAAAAAAATAAAAACATAAATATAAATGGGAATAAACTTCAGAGATATTTTACTCATAGGAATTTCTAGGGGTGCCAATAATTATGCATTGGAGAAAAACATCCTCTTTCAGTTTTTTACTTCAATGAAAGGTTAGAATTTTTTTGTGAATTTTTGGAATGAAAGATCAAAAGGTAAACAATGCAGATTTTGCACATATTTACCAAGGGTGCCAATAGTGGAAATGCCCGGAAAACATGAGGGTAAAATACATGTGACTGTCAGCATCCCTGATGTGAAGCGGTGTTTCAGACGCTGGTGCAGGTGTGCCTGTATCCTCTGGGCCGGAGTCACGAGGTGTTCGAGAGCCCGCAGCGCTTCAAGCCGGGCCGCTGGGCCACAGCTGAGCCGGGTTCTGGAGGAGGGTTCCTTTCGCTGGCGTTCGGCTTCGGCTCCAGACAGTGTGTGGGTCGCAGGATCGCAGAGAACGAGATGCAGCTGCTGTTACTGCACGTGAGTTACTGCAGGAGAACAACACCTGATCACTCACAAACCGGATCGAGTCACAGCAAAGTCACGGGTTCTGAGACTGACAGCCGTCTGCGTTCAACCTTAGTGTCGTTTCCATTGAAATAGATGCATCTATCCAGAAATATCCCTTATTTACAAACACTGAGCCTCAGTTGTGCACGCGTGGCCAAAGGCAAGGGTTTATTATTTAGGTTTAGATTCAGGGTTATTAAAACCATTAAAAAAATTAAATACTTGATATTAAATAAAGTTAACTTAACTAAAATAAAATATTAGAACGTTTCAGCAACATTTCTCACTTTCATTCAGTTTAATTTGAAGTACTAAAATAATTCAAACTAAATAAACTAAAAATAATTTATAGACTTTATAAAAAAAACTTTATAGACATTTAAAAAAAACGAATACAAAAACAACAAAATGACTGAAACTTTAACCAAACTTAAAGTGAAAACAGAAGATATCACAGTAAAATCTAATTCATAATATTATCAAAACTGTAATAGTATAGATATGATATTAAAATCAACACTGATTAGATTATATACTGTGGAAAAAAAATATTTAAAAATGTTATTAAACTAAGATTATTGGATTGGATTATAATATCATTATAGGATTTCTTTTACAGGAAAATACTACTTCAGTCTTTCTACTAATTCCTTGTGTTTCTGTGTGTGTTTGTAGATTCTGAGGAACTTCAGACTGAGTGTTTCATCCACAGAAGATCTGAACACCAAATACACACTCATTCTGCAGCCCGAGTCTCCGCCCAGAATCACCTTCACCACACTCTCACATTAATCAATCAATCAATCAATCAATCAATCAATCAATCATCAATCAGTCAGTCAATACATCAATCAATCAATCAGTCAATCCATCAATCAATCAACCAATCAATCAATCAATCGCTGCGGTCTGAGATCGACCGACACCATCAGCAACACCTTCATCTGTAGGCTTGAACAAGTGAACTTAAAAATTACACTCAGATTTAACATATAAAATATACTTCAGGATATTAAATAATGCACTTTTTAAAACATGCTTTCAGTGCATCGTTACAGTGATCATTCTGAGCATGTAGTTTAAAAGATACCTAAAATATATAAGTACACTTTAAAAATTACACAGTACTTCCACTTTAAGAGTATTTTTCTGAAATATGTTTTTTTTTTAAATATATACTTAAAGTGTGTTCAAAGTTTTATTGTGAAAATATGTAAGAGCGTGATTTTAATACAGATTTTGGAAAAGGAAATGTATTTGAAATGCAATAAAGTATTTTCTGATCACTACTTTCAGTGTGAAACATTTATATTCATTCCTTTGCCCGACGCTTTTCTCCCTGGAAACCGAAGCCTCGATCTCCAGGAGATCTGAACCTTTAAGACGAGTGTTTGTTCTGGATCATATGGAGAATCCACACATGATGTCCAGATTCTTCTGATTCCTCTAAACAAACACGTTCTGAAGAGCGAGCGCACGTGTGTGTGTGTGTGTGTGTGTCCTTCAGTGTTCAGATGAATCGACCTTTGACCTTGACTCTGTGCGGTCTCCGTCAGCCTGAGTCCTGTAGGTGGCGCTGCAGAAGATCAGTGTGTCTTCAGATGTCTTGAGACTCCCTCAACACGAGACACGACGCTCAGGTAGGAGAACATCTGTCATATCAACATCATATCTTCATGTCAGCGTGTTTATGTCGATGTCCGACTCTGAGAACCAAGTATCCGAACACCTGGAAAAACTTCTTACGTAATTGTTTGTGCTCAAAGTTCAGCTGTTTGTTTCAGTGTTCATGATCTAAAGTGGTTCAGTCATAACAATAGAGCTGATGCTCCTCCAGATCTCAGTCTGATATATAATTCAATTGTTTTTTAGCTGTAAAACCACTTTATTGTCTGTTTTTGCATGAGCTTGTTTTGATTCCAGTGTTCCTGCTTCTGCTCAAAGGTTTGTTTGTCCACTAGCTACTGATTTACTGCCCGCTTCAGTCACTGCAAACACTGTGACTTTATTACTGTTGCTCTGAACTGAGATAAAGGCTTTCAGAGAAAACAGCACATTCTGAGATGCTCAGAGGTCAGAGGTCACAGGTCTTCATAATCAGCTCACTCTAGTGATTCAAGCTTTGGCCGTTTAAATATGAGCAAATGAAGATGTTCAAACAGCAACTCAAGTCTGTTTTTTAAAACTTCTACTTGAACTTGAAACTGATTCCTGTTCTTCTATCAGTTCTGTCTCAGGTGAGATTCACTGTCAGTCAGAATCAGGAGGACGTTTTCATTCAAGAGAGCATTTGATCGGACTAAAGAAAAATATGCTTTATTTCTATAGTGTTTTATACAGTTCTGTTTCATAACAGAATGAACAGCAGAAAATGGTGTTTTAACTAGTAAGCATAAAAACACTGCGAAAAATGATGTTCTAACTCAGATATTTTCCAGCACAAATATCTAAACATTCTTAAATCAAGATACATTTGCATAAAGTTGTTTTCTGAAAAATGAATCAAATGTTTGTGCTTAAAAGAAGAACTAATATCTGCCAATGAAGTCAAAAATAATTTTGTTTTCCTTTTAAAATAAGTTTTGTGAATTTTTTTGACCCCATTGGAAGAATAAATTTATATAAAAAAATTAATTGAAATAAAAATAAGTGTATTTTAATCAGTTATAATTGCATTTATTTACTGCAAAACACGATCAAAATTTTCCACGAAAAAAACATTTAGTGATTAAACATAAAAATGAAAATAAATGTTTTCTAAATTAATTAATTTTTGTTTTTATATAAAATTCTGATAAAAATTGGAATAGCTAAAAAGTATAATAACTAAAGGATCGGTGTCGTTCGCGGTGTTCTGATACGCTGATTTTCTGCTCAAGAATCATTTCTGATCATTATCAATGTTTATTCAGCAAGGACACATTAATTATCCTCAAGAATCCTGAAAATAAAAATGCATTGCAGTGTTGTAAAGTTCATCAGTTCTGAAGCTCAGTTTCTGCAGAAGACAGACTCATGATTCAGTTTTCATCTGATAGGGTTCATGATTTAATCTCTCGGCTGCGGGAGGTTTGGATTCGGTGAAACTCGGATGTTTGTCTTTGGATATCTTTAGCAAGGACAAAGTCTGGATGGTCATTTTTAGAATCATGTGTGCAAACACACGCTGACCTGAACATTTGAGCAGAGGGAGGAGAGACCGCCGGATGAATAAAGCGTGTGTGTGTGTGTGTGTGTGTGAGAGAGACGGTCAGTGTGTGCAGTGGATCGGTGCTGGTCAGGATGGGTGGTGAGTAATTCACTTCTGCTCCTCACACTGGTGATGATAGAGATTCACTCTCTGATCTAATGGATGCAGGCAAATCTGTTAATAAATCACCGTAACATACGGCAAAAATTATGTTACAAGACATTGCATGTCATTTTGATTATAAAATTACTTAGATATTCTTGCAGGGCGTTTAAAAAGTGTGTGTGTGTGTGTTTGCAGTGAACTCTTCTTTTATCCATGTGACTGAACTGCACTAACTCTGTCTCTCTCTCTCTCTCCATCTCCCTCTGTCTCTCTCTCTCTCTCTCTCTCTCTCTCTCGCCTCTCTCTCTCGCCTCTCTCGCTCGTTGTCTCTCTCTCTGTCTGTAATGTGACCTTGCTGATGTTCTTTAGTCTTTCTCTCCATGAACAGAATCTCAGCAGTTGTCAGATGTGTTTCTCTTTAGTGTGTTTTGTCACTGTCAAAATTCTTTCTCTCTTCTCTGTATTCTGTTGTTTTCTTCTTTTTATTTGCTCGTCCTTGACAAACACTCATCTGTTTGTTCGTCATGTAACATTACCAGCATCTACATCAATCATCTTCTGTAGAGCGGCTTCACTCCTGACTCTAAGTTTGTCTCATATTTGATGAAGTTTCATCATTAATTCTGTTAATCTCCTGTTTATTCCTGTGAAGCTGCTCTGAAACGATCTGCGCTGTAGAAATAAAGCTGACTCGAATGATTTTATTCTGAGTGTGTCGTGAAACGAGAGGAAATCATTGAGACGACCATCAATTAAAGTTACAGATATTAGTATTCCAGAGAGATTTCTCAGTCGTGGTCACTGAGTCAATATTTTGAAAGCATTTGTCTTTCTTTTAATTGCCAATTTGCTGGTTCTATTTAGGGCCGAACTGGAGTTTGGTTTGGAGGTCAAATTCGTTTTTTAATTTTTAACTTTAGATGTTTATCAATCTCTTTATAAATGTCAGGATTGTCAGACTTAGCTTGAGTTTCACTAATTAGTTTAAGCACGGGTTTATGTTTCATTGACTCGTGATGCCAGAATTCAACAGCTCTTGTTTGTATTTCAATGTTAAAGTCCTCCTATGTTCAATCATTTTATCCCTTAAAACTCGTCTTTGATCTCCAAAATGACATATTTAAATGATTTTTCCTTAAAAAAATTCTTCATGTCTTAAAATATCTTGAATGTAACTCGACACCCTTGCCTCATTTAGTATGCGCGGTTCTATGAATATGCAAATGAGCCCCGCCTCCACTCACTCACTCAGCTCAGAGATCCACTGGTTGACGATCACACGTTGATCTGATTGGTTACAAGGTAGTTTGTGACGTCAGAAACACCAGCGATTTCAAAGCGTGTTTTTGAGACTGTCTTTGGTTCACTGCAGTTTTAGAAAATACTTCCTACATACTTCCTACATACTAGAAAATACTTCCTACATACTTTCCTGAGTATGTAGGAAATACTCAGCAATGGTGTCGACTTATGAATTTACACATGCTTTGTCTTAAAGCATATTAAAAACACCACATAGACATATAAACAACATTAAAAGCTGGATTTTCAACACAGAGGGACTTTAATAACATCGCTGCGAGAAGCAGACATTGTGCCATAGAGTTATTGAAGGCTTTTCAGTCCAAAAGTCACAGACATTCACCATGGATTTAATGTAGTAAACCTGACTGTAACCATGGTATGATGGCAGAAATATTTGGTTTAGTCAGGTCAAAATACCATAATACGTAGGCTATGCACATACAACGAGGAGTTCAAGCCCAGTTCAGCCCTGCAGCCGTTGCCTCTACCTTTACCCTTAGAATTCTCTTTTTTTTTACCTCAATTTTTAACCTATAATATTAGTCCTCAAATTTCACTCCTGTACAGTAGAATTGATTTAATGATTGCATGATATAATTTTAATTGGCCAAACCGTGATTTTATGGCATGAAATACCCTCTGAGCTCAGCTAGACTGAGATCTCAAGGCTTCCTCCATGAGAGAAGTGTTTCCCTGAGACCTTCCTCTGGAACACCATGAGTTTGGTTTGCTCCAGAATTGCTGTGAGAGAGAGACAGCAGAACCTTTGACGTCTCTCTCTCTCCCTCTCTCTCTCTCTCTCTCAGCTCGTATCAGACGTTACTCTGACGTCATGGCTCTGCCGGACTCCTTCATTCAGAAGCAGCAGCTGGACGCCTCGATGGCCGACACGTTCCTGGAGCATCTGTGTCTGCTGGACATCGACCAGGAGCCGATCACGGCGCGCAACACCAGCATCATCTGCACCATCGGTCAGGCCTGTAATCAGCAGCACATGCAGTACAGTTCATGTCATTCCGAGTCTAGATACTTTTACATGTATAAATATACACTATATTGCCAAAAGTTATGGGACGTCTGCCTTTACATGCACATAAACTTTAATGACATCCCATTCTTAATCCGTAGGGTTTAATATGGAGTTGCTCCACCTTTTGCAGCTATAACAGCTACAACTCTTCTGGGAAGGTTTTCCACAAGGTTTAAGTTTAGGTCAGACACTGGTGTTGGACGAGAAGGCTCTCAGTCTCGCTCTAGTTCATCCCTAAGCTGTTCTATCGGGTTGAGCTCAGGACTCTGTGCAGGAGTCCAGTTCCTCCACACCAAACTCCTCATCCATGTCTTTATGGTCCTGCTCTGAGCACTGGAGCGCAGTCATGCTGGAACTGGAACATCCCAAAACTCTTCCCACAAAGTTGGGAGCATGAAATTGTCCAAAATGTCTTGGTCTGCTGAAGCATTAAGAGTTCCTTTCACTGGAACTAAGAGGCCAACCCCTGAAAAACAACCCCACACCATAACCCCCCCTCCCCCTCCACCAAACTTTATACTCGGCACAATACAGTCACAAGTGAATTCTACACACTGTTCTTGAGCTAATCTGAAGGCCAAAGAAGTTTGGAGGACTGTATCTGTTGACTCTGCAGAAAGTAAGAGTTGCTGTTGTTCCCAATTGCTTCCACTTTATAATATCACTAACAGTTGACCGTGGAATATTTAGTAGTGAGGAAATTTCACGATCACGGTCTCACGCTTGAGTTCACTGAGCTCCTGAGAGCGAACCACTCTTTCACAGATGTGTGTAGAAGCGTCTGCAAGCGTCATGTGCTTGATTTATACAACTGTGGCCATGGAAGTGATTGGAGCTCCTGAATTGAATGTCCTCAATGAATGTCCCAATACTTTTGGCAATATAGTGTGTGTGTATATATATATATATATATATTTAATAAAAATGCAGCTAACAGTGCTTTTCCAGTGAAAGTGTTTTCAGATGCTCATCTTCTCTTCTTCATCTCTCTGCATCTTTCTGTCTGCCATGTGACTGTTTTAGGCCCCGCCTCCCGCTCCGTCACCAAACTCCAGGAGATGGTGAAGGCTGGAATGAACATCGCCAGACTCAACTTCTCTCACGGCTCTCATGAGGTCAGTGTGTGTGTGTGTGTGTGTGTCTCTATGACACATGTTCAGCGTCTCACACGTGTCTCTCTCAGTATCACAGACAGACGATCCTTAACATCCGTGAGGCCGTGGAGACGCTGACCTCTGACCCGCTGTACTACAGGCCTGTCGCCATCGCTCTCGACACTAAAGGACCAGAGATTCGTACCGGTCTGGTTAAAGGGGTACGACTTACTCTCTGAAGGAGTGTGTGTGTGTGTGTGTTTGTGATGGGTAGGTTTAGGGGTTGGGTTAGTGTGTGTGTGTCTGTGTGTGTGTTCTGATCGTGTGTGTGTGTGTGATGGGTAGGTTTAGGGGTCGGGTTATTGTGTGTGTGTGTGTGTGTGTGTGTGTGTGTGTGTTTGTGATGGGTAGGTTTAGGGGTCGGGTTAGTGTGTGTGTGTGTGTGTGTTTGTGATGGGTAGGTTTAGGGGTCGGGTTAGTGTATGTGTGTTCTGATCGTGTGTGTGTGTTTGTGATGGGTAGGTTTAGGGGTCGGGTTAGTGTGTGTGTGTGTGTTTGTGATGGGTAGGTTTAGGGGTTGGGTTATTGTGTGTGTGTCTGTGTCTGTGTCTGTGTGTGTGTTCTGATCGTGTGTGTGTGTGTGATGGGTAGGTTTAGGGGTCGGGTTATTGTGTGTGTGTGTGTGTGTGTGTGTGTGTGTGTTTGTGATGGGTAGGTTTAGGGGTCGGGTTAGTGTGTGTGTGTGTGTGTGTGTGTGTTTGTGATGGGTAGGTTTAGGGGTCGGGTTAGTGTATGTGTGTTCTGATCGTGTGTGTGTGTTTGTGATGGGTAGGTTTAGGGGTCGGGTTAGTGTGTGTGTGTGTGTTTGTGATGGGTAGGTTTAGGGGTTGGGTTAGTGTGTGTGTGTCTGTGTCTGTGTCTGTGTGTGTGTTCTGATCGTGTGTGTGTGTGTGATGGGTAGGTTTAGGGGTCGGGTTAGTGTGTGTGTGTGTGTGTGTGTGTGTGTTTGTGATGGGTAGGTTTAGGGGTCGGGTTAGTGTGTGTGTGTGTGTTCTGATCATGTGTGTGTGTGTGTGTCAGAGTGCGGATGCTGAGGTGACGCTGCAGCGCGGAGCGTCGGTTCGGGTCGTGACAGCAGAGGCGGACTGTGATAAGACGGACGGGTCTGTAATCTGGTTGGATTATCCCAGCCTGACTCGCGTGATCAAGAAGGGAAGCAGAATATTCATTGATGACGGGCTCCTCGCTCTCAAAGTCCTGAAGATCGGTAACAAACACCAGCTCATATTTACACGGAGAACACCGTGAGCTTTAAGAAGCTGCAATGTGACATTATTTTCATGAAGCATTTCTCCTCTCATGGACTGTCAGGTGACACGTGGGTGGAGGCTCGCGTGGAGAACGGTGGGATTCTGGGTAGTCGTAAAGGGGTGAACCTGCCGGGGGCGGAGCTAGTGGACCTGCCGGCGGTGAGCGAGCGCGACCGGTCCGACCTGCTGTTCGGCGTGGAGCAGGACCTGGACATCGTCTTCGCCTCCTTCATCCGCTCGGCCGAGGACGTGAGGGCCGTGAGGGCGGCGCTGGGAGACAGAGGACGAGACATCAAAGTCATCAGCAAAGTGGAGAGCAGACAGGGCGTTCAGAAGTGAGACACACACACATTCAAACACACACACAAGTCAACTCACCTTTATTTATACAGCGCTTTTACAGTACAGTGTTTCAGAGCAGCTTTACAGAGATAACAGGAAAATAATGCAACAAAGTTTGTTTCCAGAAGAAAATAGCATCAGTCCAGCTTAAGTCAGTTCAGTGATGCTTCATTTCTGTTGTAAAAAAGTTATTAATTTAGTTCATTTATATATACAGCGGCTCTGGAGAAAACCGTGATGTCATCGTCCAGCTCAGCTCAGTTCTCATATAATGGTGTCAGTGCAGGAGAGCAATAATATTGTAGAATATTAAATGTCCCCAACTAAGCAGCCAAAAGACAAAGGCGACAGTGAAGGAACCAAAACTCCATCAGTGACAGAATGGAGGAGAAACCAGACTCAGTCGCTCAGTTCTCCTCTGGCCGACGAGCCAACAGTGTGTGATTATGATTCAGGCATTACAGGTCAGAGGTCAGATTGGATCAGAACTTTCAGAATATTATCCGGTTCTGGTAAGAACTCAAGCTGCTGTGGCCCAGCTGTAGTTTGTTCATTAAAGGAGAACTCCGGTCAATTTTAACATTGAGCTCATTTTTTTGTACATTTGGAGTGCTGTCAATACAGAGAACAACGACAAAAATCGGTGTTGCCTACACCGAGTTATTCTATTTTTAAAATTTGCACCCTGTTGACTTCAATGGGGCAATGTTTAAACCTGCTTTTAGCCTCTTAACATCCTTGATGTGTCATTACAAGTGCACAGAAAATGTGAGTGATTCCTTCTGAGTGAACACGAGTGGATCTGACTGCAGTAGATTTAAAAGATATGTATAAAAATTATGTTATTTAAGCCAGCGCAAATACCTGTTTACATCCTGTTTTTCGGTTGAAGTCCAAAGTAGTCGATTGCCGAGTTCACGCGCATAGGTTTAGTTACCAATGATCACGCGCGTGAACTCGGCAATCGACAGGATGTTAAGAGGCTAAAAGCAGGTTTAAACATTGCCCCATTGAAGTCAACAGGGTGCAAATTTTAAAAATAGAATAACTCGGTGTAGGCAACACCGATTTTTGTCGTTGTTCTCTGTATTGACAGCACTCCAAATGTACAATAAAATGAGCTCAATGTTAAAATTGACCGGAGTTCTCCTTTAAGCGTGCAGGGCAACCACCCAGTAGAGCATTACAGTAATCTAGCCTTGAGGTCATGAACGCATGAAAGCATATGTCGTAATTTAGATATATTTTTAAGATGGAAGAATGCAGTTTTACAGATGCTAGAAACGTGGCTTTCAAATAAAAGATTGGTATCAAAGAGCACACACACACACACACACACACACACCCAGGTTCCTAACCGACGACGAAGACTTAACAGTGCAGCCATCAAGTGTTAGACAGTATTCTAGGTCAGGGCTATTCAATTAGTTTCATTCGAGGGCCGCATTATCAAATCGAAAAGTTGAGGTGGGCTGGTTTGGGGGTTTATCTTATTTATTGAAACATAACAGAGTCAATAAATAAGTGAAAGTAACCCTAAAAAAGTATGGTATTTACTTGGAAATGTGGTACCCAACAGTAGCCTATGCAAATATATAAAACCATAATAAATAAAAAACTTGATAATTTACAGCTGTGTACAACTATTTTCCTTGGAACAAATAAATTATTTATACAAACTTATAGCTGTTGGTGAGAAATAATAATTATTTTATTTATAATTGTTATGCTTAAATGAAAATATTCTGACAGTGAGACTTGTTAACCACAGGCTACTCACTCCCAATGTATAAAAAATGCCTAAACACAAGTTAAAAACTAACGCACCTTTACAAAGAAACTGACATAATTTCATAACAAGCATTAATTATATATTCCTCTACCCACCTAATAAAACTAATGCAATATAAATCACTATATTTACTATTATACTATATAATATTATG
>NC_139979.1:470000-477500 GCF_963993115.1 Abramis brama | reverse complement strand
TTATCTGACAGAAGAGTAACAACAGGTCACTCGTGTGTGTGTGTGTGAGTGAGCGCGTGCGCGTGTGTGTGTGTGTGTGAGTGAGCGCGTGCGTGCGCGCTCTCGCTGCTCTTTGGCACTGGCATGGATGGTGGCACAGCGGGCACCGACCCTCGGCCCGCCCGGCCCGGAGACGCTAAGCGGCGCAGTAAGAGCAGCCTCCCGTCTCCCGGTTACCGGCTCTCACAGGCGTCTCTGGAGGGCGATCGCCGGCTCTCCATCATGAGCTCCACGCGGGACAACGGCCCGTTCCGCCCGGGCACCCCGACCACTCCTCTCCCGCACACCGTGACGCGCTCCGTGGGTTTCGCCGCGTCCCGAGCCGTTCTGGCGTCCTCCTCCTCCTCCACCGGCACCGGGATGGTCGTGGTGGCCGCCGCCGGGCCCGAGACCGGCACCGGGAGCCCGGAGGGCCCGTGTCTGGACGGCGAGGACTTCAGCTTCTCGAACCAGTCCACGTTCATCCAGAGGCAGTTCGGCGCGATGCTGCAGCCCGGAGTCAACAAGTTCTCGCTCCGCATGTTCGGGAGCCACAAGGCCGTCGCGCTGGAGCAGGAGAGGCTCAAATCAGCCGGAGTCTGGATCATACACCCCTACAGCGACTTCAGGTACACACACACACACACACTCTCACACACACACACTCACACACACTCACACTCTCTCTCTCTGTCACACACTCACACACACACACACACACACACACACACACATGGCTGTTTGTTGCACCAGAGATTCACATGTCAACAGGCATATCTGATTATATCAATGTACACTAGTTTGGAATCATTAGGTTTTTTAATGTTTCTGAAAGAGTCTCTTCTGCTCTTCGGCTGCATTTATTTGATCAAAAATACAAAATACAAAAATATCTGTTTTCTATGTGAGTATATAGTAAAGTGTAATTTATTCCTGTGATCAAAGCTGAATTTTCAGCATCATTACTCCAGTCTTCAGTGTCACATGATCCTTCAGAAATCACTATGATGATTTGATGCTCCAGAAACACTTATGATTATGATCGATGTTGAACAGCTGCTTAAAGGGATAGTTCACCAAATAAACATCTGTCATCATCTGCTCTCCCTCGATGTCGTGACTTTCTTCTGTGGAGCACAAAAGATAGTAATTCAGTAATGTTAGTTTTTCAAACTAAAAACTAGTTACTAGTTTCCATACATTGAAATTCACTGGGTTCCAATTCTTTGGTTTCCAGCGTTCTTTAAAATTTCATCTTTTCTGTTCCACCGAAGAAAGAAAGTCGTGCCGGTTTGAACGAGGGCGGGGAAACGATGATCATAGTGATCAGAATAAATCATAAAATAAGTCTGAATGGTAGTGCATCTCTTACTGTCTGCAAAAAGTTGTGTGTGTGGAGCTGAGATGTGCTTCACATCGAGTGTGTCGCTGATGTCAGTCGTTCTGAAGATCTTCTAGAAGTGATGAATATCTGCATGTAAAGGCTTGAGTGACAGGTCACTATCAGTCATCTTCAAGCTTCCATGAGCTGTAGATGTCAAGTCAAGTCACCTTCACTTACAGAGCGTTTATACGTCGTTTGTTCACTTCTCTTGATTGGTAGCATATGGCCCTCTGTTACCCGTGTGTAATGCAATGAAACCTGTAACTCTAAAT
The DNA here is from genome assembly GCF_963993115.1 of Abramis brama. NCBI lineage: Eukaryota > Metazoa > Chordata > Actinopteri > Cypriniformes > Leuciscidae > Abramis > Abramis brama. The sequence goes on along the minus strand of NC_139979.1, from coordinate 475,826 downwards.
ATAGCAGCAGTTTCATGCTGAAGAATTCCCCAAACACACACTAGCACTCACATTGAGTCCATTATCACACCCAGATTTATAGCAGTGGTTTGGCGTAAGGAAGTCGAGAGCCCAGATCTACTGAATGTCGGGGGCATTGTGAGCAACATTTGGGCCAAATATCACAACTTCAGTTTATCTCTCATTAAAATGTAAAAGATTTAGGGCCATCCGAGCTTTAATAGTCCAACAATAGAGGGAATGCACTGATGTCAGTTTCCCTCAGCCGGACTGAGTGGCAGAAGAGATGCTGAGTGATTTAATTGGGGAAAATGCGAGTAAAACGAACAATTATCGATTTAAACTAAAGGTTGGACTCGATATAATGTTCCTTACAACTCACCAAAGATCCAGTGATCCGTGGATATTAACATGCAGCAGGAATCGTGTTTCCTGACATTTATATTCAGCCTGATTTCCACACCGGGGAAATACATAATACATGTGCCTGTGAACGCTTTATATAAACGCAATATAGGTTTAAATCCATGTGATCACTTAAATCAGTGTTATATATATATCATCATATCGTCCAGCCCTAAAACTTGTGAAGATTTATGTCAGTGTTTATTTAAAAACATCCAATTATGCAGAAAATATGATGGTAAATATTTAATTAATGAGTTGTCAATACAATATATAACAATACAATATCTAGGGTGTGATTTTACCCCTAAATTCAGCATATCAACACAAAATAATCACAGCAAATCCAGCGTTCTCTGCCTGGATCCAGATGTTTCTGTGAATCGCAGCGATTCATTCGCTTCTCTGTTCTGCAGCTTTCAGCAGTGTGTGAAAATATACATCAGATTTCTTGTCAAATCTATTTGTTCAGTCAGTCTCAAAGCTCTCTCCTATTTTAGATGTGTTTTGTGTGTTTTTCGCAGCATTCACACTGAAAACAAATACTGCCACTCAGTGTTTCTGCCACTCTGTGTTTCTGCCACTCGGTGTTTCTGCCACTCGGTGTGTGTAACTGCAGTCACTCCAGCCGACGGTGACGTCACACGCATACACACTATAGGTTTAAAGGTGTGTTGTCTGCATAACAATGAAATGAAGTGCTATGCTTCCTAAAAATGGACCCTAATGGGAGCATGAAGGGAGAACGGCATTGGGCCAAGAATAGAGCCCTGAGGCACTCCCGAGTCTGTGACCCGTAAGAGGTCGTTAAAGACCTTTAAAAGTGCATTTAGTGGGTTTAAAACCAGACTGAAATACCTCTAAAACTCCATGTGAATCTGAAAAAGATACATACAATGTTCTCCAATATTTCAGAAAGAAAGGGAAGTTTAGAAATTGAATGAAAATTGGCATGAACCGTTGTGTCCAAATTAGATTTTTTTTTTTTTTTTTTGATCGATGAAAAACACCTGAGGTCAAACTGCTATTAATAGTTTCTTGGCCCAATAGTTTAAAAAAAAATCTTTTAGAAGACGCGGAGGGACGACATCTGTGGGCCAGGAGAACGTTTCAATTAATCAGTCTTTCAAAAAAGAAAGAGAGGGGATCTTACCCACAAAAACATGTGAAATCTTCTCACAGGGATCTGAAGACAGATGAGTACATGTAGATTGAGAGGAATGTAGTGAAGCATTAATAGTACTAAAAAGCACTTAATGAAAATATTTTTTTTTTTTTTTTTACATTCACATTTATGCATTTGGCAGACGCTTTTATCCAGAGCGACTTACATTGCATTTCAAGCTACACATTTTACATTCTTATTTAATAACATCAGACAAGTATTTAATTTTTTCAGCTTTTCTTTGGTATCTTTACACGAAATCTGAATATGCATATGAGCCCAATTAGTCTGTCTGCTGTCAGAAATGTGCATGGATCAAATATTCATAATGTGATGCATTATTCATCCAATGTATGCATAATGCATAATTCAATCAGCTACGATTTCAATTAGGTTAAACGGAGACTATGAATAAAGAAACGAGGCAGAGAGTCAGGGCTGATGGGAAACAGATTATGAGCAGATTATTACTGATCGATCACACACCTGCATCATGTGTGTGTGTGTGTGTGTGTGTGTGTGTGTGTTACGTCGAGCGTCAGACCTGCTCTGGTCTCCTAGCCGTCTGTTAGTTCACATTTCAGGACACACAGATGATTTCTGACGTGCTCAGCTGGACTCTTGCATTACTGTATTATCTCTCCGTGCAGCTCTGCATCTCTCATAGGAAGATGATCAATAATATTGATCTCATAACCACAGACAGAGATAATCAGACGCTTACAGACAGCGACTGAAACATGAACGAAATCCTACAGCTGCATCCCAAATCACATGCTTTCTAATCAGGTACTTCTTTTGATTAAAGTTATCATGAAATCAAAACTGACAATTCTTATTTTATAGTATTAATTCTAAATGATTTATCGGTGCACATTATTATTGTGTTAAATTCATGTTCCTGGTAATCTTGAATCAGAATAAGTTCCTCTTGCAGCATCTCTTCTCTTCTCTGATGACGAGGGCGGGGCTATAACCTGTCACTCACTTGAGATCAGCCAATAGCAAACCACAACCATCCAATCAATTCCCCAACAGACACAATCAAGCCCCGCCCACATTTGTCAGGAGAAAAGACCAGCAACTTCAGTTTCATGCCGACTTTAAATAATTCCTTAGAAAGCATGTTTTCTACAGTACGACTGTAATCTGACCATTATACACCGTTATATACTTCAGAATCAGGTCATCGGAGTTCTCAGAGCACTATAAAATATTTAATTATAAATAAAATTATAAAAATCGAATCTAAATAAGATTTTCATGAAACAAACACCACGGAAACCATAGAGCACTAGGTACTTTTCTCCTACTGTTTTATGAATACTATGAATTCTGTCATACTGTTCTTTTCACATACTGTTTTTATTATATAGTACACTGCAAAACATGATGCTCTTCCTCAGGGTTTCTGTCTTGTTTTCCAGCACAAATATCTAAATATTCTTAAAGCAAGAAACAAATATCTGCCAATTGCTCAAGAAAAATTATTTTATTTTCACTTTAAATTAAGTTTATTTTTCTGACCCCATTGGCAGATTTTTATTTATTTTTTTGTCTTAAGCTTAAACTTGTTTTATGTGGATAAGTTTTTCAGAAAACAAGGCTTCTTATCTTCAGTCATTGTGTTTCTCCAGTAAATGTATCTTGATTTAAGAATGTTTAGATATTTGTGCTGGAAACCCAGACAGAAACACTGAGGAAGAACAAGATGTTTTGACAGTTCAATTCAATTCACATTTATTTGTATAGCGCTTTTCACAATACACATCATTTCAAAGCAGCTTTACAGAAAATGCATGAGTCCACATTACAATTTACAGTGATCTGATATCAGAGGTAACTGTGTCTAAGTTATGGATTTCAGAAATCACAGTTAGAGAAGAAGGTATTAATTTAAAGTGTAGGGAAGAGTATTCACAAGTTGACAGAGTCCGTCTGTCTGCAGGTTTTACTGGGATCTCCTCATGCTGATGCTGATGGTGGGAAACCTCATCATCCTCCCGGTGGGAATCACCTTCTTCAAGGACGAGAACACGCCTCCGTGGATCATCTTCAACGTGGTGTCGGACACACTGTTCCTGGTGGACCTGGTGCTGAACTTCCGAACCGGGATTGTGAAAGAGGACAGTACTGAGATCCTGCTGGACCCGAAGGCCATCCGCCAGCGCTACCTGAAGAGCTGGTTCCTAGTGGACTTCGTGTCTTCCATCCCGGTGGATTATATCTTCCTGATGGTGGACCTGGAAGCTCGACTGGACTCCGAGGTAGAGGAATAAAGTCCGTCTTTCTCTCAGTGAGGCGTCATGAAACTTCAGAGCTCAAAGCTTTCTCTTCACTGTAAAAAGAGGCTTGTGTGAAACCAGGGTTTGAAATTAACTTTTTCACTCACCGGCCAATTTGGCTACTACATTTTTAAGTTACCGGCCATTCAGAACTTCTACTAGCCAAAAAGAAAAAGAAAAGAAAGAGAAATAAACCAGATTAACTACTTCACAGCTTATATAAATATATATATATATATATATATATATATATATATATATATATATATACAGTGCAATGCATAAGTGAATACACCCATGCTAAAGTTGACTAAAAAGAGGAATAAAAAATCATATTTTGGAAATTGAACTTAATGCCTTAATTTAAAAAATTAGGAAAAATCCAACCTTTAAGGACACCAATTTTCTTTGTGAATGAATAATGTATCGTAAATAAATAAATGTTCTTCCTTAAAATACATGGTGCATAAGTGAGTACACCCCTATGTTAAATTCCCATAGAGGCAGGCAGATTTTTATTTTTAAGTATTTTTTTTTATTTTTTTTTAGGATACTATGCATCCTGATAAAGTTCCCTTGGCCTTTGGAATTAAAATAGCCCCACATCATCACATAGCCTTCACCATACCTAGAGATTGGCATGGGGTACTTTCCATAAGATCATCTCTCAATGCAAATCAAACTAGCTTTTAGGCTAACTGAAATAAAACCATGCCAATCTCTAGGTATGGTGAAGGCTATGTGATGATGTGGGGCTATTTTAATTCCAAAGGCCAAGGGAACTTTATCAGGATGCATAGTATCCTAAAAAAAAATAAAAAAAAATACTTAAAAATAAAAATCTGCCTGCCTCTATGGGAATTTAACATAGGGGTGTACTCACTTATGCACCATGTATTTTAAGGAAGAACATTTATTTATTTACGATACATTATTCATTCACAAAGAAAATTGGTGTCCTTAAAGGTTGGATTTTTCCTAATTTTTTAAATTAAGGCATTAAGTTCAATTTCCAAAATATGATTTTTTATTCCTCTTTTTAGTCAACTTTAGCATGGGTGTATTCACTTATGCATTGCACTGTATATATATATATAAAATAAAATTTGGATTTCATACATTCATTTCTTATTCAAACTAAATCCTGTCATCCAGCATCTCCTCTTTCATCCTTTTCACCAAAAATGTGTTTTAGGTGGACAGATCAATACAGGACAAAGAACATAAAAAAAGTATGATGTTGGAAAATAACAATGTCTTTTCTGTTAACCAAATGCTTTTTAATCTTTGCTATTGCTTCAATGCAAATTAATTAGCGTGTCGTTATTTGTAGCATAGTGACGTGTGTGTTCAAGTAAGCCAGATATGAGCAGATTATGCGCAATACGCTGTATTTAATATATCATGATGACTCACGAGTATTTGCGCTAAATCTGCGCAGATTTGGTTTACACGAACTTCCCCAACAAAGTGAGTAAACATAATAAGTAACACAACAAATTAGCTCGTGATTTGCCTGCGTTACTCGCCACAGTTGATTTTTACCCGCATTTGGCGAATGTTAATGTCAGACCCTGGTTGAAACGTATCGATAGCAGCAGCTCATTCAGAAATCTGTGGTTCTTTAAGAGACATATCAGCCAAAACATCATTCATTCATCATGTCATCATGTATTCGCCCTCATGTCGTTCAAACCCTTATGACTTTCTTTCTTCTGTGAAACACAAAAGAAGATATTTTGGGAAACTGAGTGTTGTTGTTGTTTTTTGTCCTACAGTGAAAGTCAATGGGGTCCAATGTTGTTAGGTTCTCAGTGTTCTTCAAAATATCTTTTTACGTTCCACTGAAGAAAGAAAGAATGTTTGGAAGCATGAACAAATTTTTCTGCATCAGAAACAGATAGCAGGTTCTGAAGCTTAGCGATGTTTCTGAGGTAGAAGAAGGCTGTTTTTGTAACATATGAAATATGA
>NC_139979.1:455000-462500 GCF_963993115.1 Abramis brama | reverse complement strand
TATTTGTCTCCTCCATCAAGTCTTGAGCACCGGAGAGATAAACATAACACAGTCATCTCATTCACAAAACACACACACTCGCGTTCGTGCCACAGATGATCGCTGCGTTCGAGCTGTCTCAGCGCATGTCTCAGCGCATGTCTCAGCACATGTTGTCTGTATTGACTAGTTTTATTTTGAATTTGAATCAGTTCTGCTCCTCAAAGCGTCCTGTTGATGCACTGACGGCCAGTGATCGTGTAACCGGTCACAGCACTGAACACTGGTTTGTGTAGATCTAGCGCTGCTGGAAACGAGGGCGAATCCCCATGTGACGCGACGCAGCGGCAGGGAAAATCTCCTTGACAGTGTGGAAGATTCCTTGGGAAAAACTAAAGGAGAGATCAGGCAGAAACAGCGCACATAAACACTGTGTACTTTAAACCGTAGGGTGACTAACAGAAGAACCGAATGAAAAGAGGCTCGAAAGGTTAAATTCATAATCTAATAATAACATGGCTGCAGGTCTGAGAACGAGTGTGTGTTCTGGAGCGTCGTTGGAGCGTTGCTATTTTGAGGAACTGAACTAGACTGAGCCGTTGACCGACTGAACCTGCTCTGAAGTCACTGGAGCAGAAATCTTTTTTGTTATTTAAAGAGCGCATTAGTAATGAGCGCCTATAGGCGGATCCACAACATGCTACACTTATTACACACACACACACACACACACACACACACACACAAAAACACACACACACACTCTGCTTATTACACACACACACACACACACTCTGCTTATTACACACACAGGGACACACAGCAGCACACAAACATGCCAAATATTAAAAATAAAAGGATTACAGTGTAAAAGATTATTATTGTGTACATAAAGATATGGTGAATATGGCTTGTCCCGTTGATGGTCTGTTGTGCTTTAACCTCACACACACACACACACAAAAATTCCTATGTAAATAGCGAATCCGCCATGCGAGCGCAACTGGCGTTTAAAGGGAATGGGAGATGAGACTCTGATTGGTTTATTGCACGTTACGCCCAAAACACACCCATTACTCATTAAGAGAATAGGGACGACCCTTTTAGACCAGCGCCGGGAGCGCCGACCATTTGTCCTGTCGTTAAACTAGCAAAAGTGGATTCGGACACACTAAGTGCACTTGCGCCGTGCGCTTTAGACCATGCGCTTAGATCGTTAAAATAGGGCCCTTAGAGTTGCCAGTGTCAATAAATGAAGGTGTTTGAACCATCGTTATACAGTATAAACCCATTAACCCATTAATTAATGTGATTCCACAGAGTGTATAAATAAGGCAGTGCTGAATAAATAAAAAACAAATAAACCAGAAGTGACATGTAACAGTTTTTGAAGTGTGATAAACATCTATACTGAATGTAGAGTCACAGTAAATGTACATTTTAAAATACTTTAAAGATGCAGATTGGCATTTAACTCTTTCCCCGCCAGCGTATTTAAAAAAAAGTTTGAATTTTTTTATAATTTTCACAAAAATGTAATGGCCCCCAGAAGTCTGAACATGCAAATTATCAAAAGTAAGAACAGAGCCTCTGCTTTTAAACAAACAAAAAACATTTTATCTTTTTTTTATCAACACTTGAATGTGGGTAAGTTTCATAAAAAAGCAACATTATGAACAAAATCTGAGAAAATCAGAGAGTTGAATCTGTGCAGCGCAGTGTGTTTCTGAATGCGTTTGAGAGCCAGGAGTGGATGGTCTACTCTGTGTTTCAGAACGACACGTGGGGCATCCAGTACTCGTACGCTCTCTTCAAGGCCATGAGTCACATGCTGTGCATCGGGTACGGCGCTCAGGCTCCCGAGGGAATGACGGACGTCTGGCTCACGATGCTCAGCATGATCGTGGGCGCCACGTGTTACGCCATGTTCATCGGCCACGCCACGGCCCTCATCCAGTCCCTGGACTCGTCCCGCAGACAGTATCAGGAGAAGGTAAAGCGCTGACCGAAGGCACTGTGACCTCAGTCATGCTGTTCTTCATTCGTCTTCATTCTCTGAAACAATTAATTAATGAGTATATGAATATAGATCAAGCGAATAAAGTATTTAATCGAATTACTTGCATGATGTGCCGATTAGTTATTTTGCACATTAAATTTGGCTGAGGAGTTAGCACCAAAAAATAACTTAGAGCATTAACAAGTTAAACAAGAAAGCAAAGTTCTTTGGGGCAAACTTTCATGTTATCTTGATAAACCCTTTTTAAACGTTTTAGCTTTAAATGAGCTTTACATTTTATGAAGTGGAAAGAGAAAGAAAGAAAGACATTGCTAACACAAATTGACATGTTTTAACACCTTGCTAACATGAATTATCATGTTGCTAACATGTTTTAGCACATTGTTAGCATTATTTAACATGTTTCTAATATGTTTTAACATTTTGTTAGCATGAATTAGTTAATTAAAAATCTGTGTTGGCGAGAATATGAAACTGTGTCAATCGCCAGTTGGCCGGTAACATTTTTAAGAATTCTAACAATGCATCATTAAAAACGAATGACACAGTTGATGAGCCAGCGCTGCATCGTCACAAAGGTTTAAGCCTTGACAATTTAAATATTAAAGCTCAAGAAGACGCAAAAGGGAACTCGGTTCTTTACTCACAGAATTGAGTTCAGAGAAATCAGAAATCCGCGTCTCTGAATCGTGCTCTATTTCACGTCTTCTTGCGCTTGAACAGACATATTCAAACTAAATTGTCAAAATGCCTGTCTTGGCAAGTCTCCTTATAAACAGTCAGTTGTGTCTTACCTGAACTCAAACAGCTGAGAAATAAATCACACGTGTATCAGTATATTGGATCTGTGCATTAGCTCTTAAAGTGACAGCAGCCTAATAAACCTTCTGCCGTCTGTGTTTTCAATGCTAATCAAACAACAAAAGACAGAGAACAATCACTCACTGCTCTTGACTGAATAACTTTTGTAACTTTAATAAGGATTAATCTATGTTTCATGGCTGGTAAAAAATATGTATGGCCAGTAAATCTTCTCCAGTCACCGGCCAATGGCTGGTGTGGCAAAAAGTTAGTTTTAGTCTCTCTCTCTCTCTCTCTCTCTCTATATATATATATATATATATATATATAAAAAGCAAATATATATATTTTTTAATCTAATTACTTACATAATGTGCCAATTAATTAATCGCACATCAAATTTGGCTGATAAATGACCCGCAAAAGGTAATTTAGAGAGTGAACCGGTTTCATGAGTCTGACTAACAGAGCGCACCTGTCTGTCCTCCAGTATAAGCAGGTGGAACAGTACATGTCTTTCCACAAACTCCCATCAGATGTCAGGCAGAAAATCCACGAGTATTATGAACATCGATACCAAGGCAAGATGTTTGATGAGGACAACATTCTGGGAGAGCTGAGCGACCCCTTAAAGGAGGTTTGTCATCACTAAACTCATGCCTGCCTAAAGTTTACTTTTCAGTTTCAGCTGTTTTTTGTTTTTGTTTTTTTATATGTGTGCAGTGTGATTCCACAGTGTGTAAAATATAAGGCAGTGCTGAATAAATAGAAGGAAATAAACCAAAAGTGATATGTAACAGTTTTTGAAGTGTAATAAACACCTGGACCGAATATAGAGTCACAGTACATGTACATTTTAAAATATTTTCAAGATGCAGTTGGGCAGCTGACTTCACAGAACTATTTTAGTTTATATTCAAACACCAGCGTTATTGTGCTAGTAACTCCTGGTATGTACATGTGAGTTTTTGTTGTTGCATTTTACAAGCTTTAACCATCTAAATAATGTGTACTTGTGCACTGTGACCTTAACAGGAAATTGTTAGCTTCAACTGCCGTAGCTTGGTGGCTAACATGCCTCTCTTCGCTAACGCTGACCCAAACTTCGTGACAGCAGTGCTCACAAAGCTAAAGTTTGAGGTCTTCCAGCCCAACGACTTCATCATTCGGGAGGGCACCGTTGGCCGTAAAATGTATTTCATCCAGCACGGACGGGTCAGCGTACTTACTCGTGGAAACAGGGAGACCAAGCTCAGTGATGGGTCATACTTTGGAGGTGAGTTTACAGCTGGTTGATGTCAGATGTTTGTAAGGAGCTTTCCCAACTAACAAAAATATGTTCTAAGAACGTTTTTCTAATGTTCCCATTACATGTTCTCTGAACGTTTAATACGTCCAGTTTTTTAAATGTTTTAAAAAAGTTTTTTCTTGGTTGTGTGTACGTTAAGGAAACATTGCATTGTATCATTCTTCAAACGTTACGGGAACGTTACTTTTGAATGTTTGAAAGTCCAACTAAAACGTTTCAGAAAAAAAAGGTTTCATGGACGACGCATAAATAATGTTTTTGTGCTAACGTTTTGAGCACATTATAAAGGCCAGACTCTGAATGAACATACTGTTACATACAACTACAATCCGGCCTGTAGTTCATAAATGCCAGAGGAGAACTGGCCCCGACTGAGCCTGGGTTCTCCCAAGGTTTTTTTTTCTCCATTAGGTCACCTGATGGAGTTCTAGGACACCATTAGGTCACTTGATGGAGTTTTTTCGGTTCCTTGCCACTGTTGCCTTTGGCTTGCTCAGTTGGGGATATTTTGGGGATATTTAATTTTATTTTATCAATCAATAAATTCCACTAGAAACAAACCTTGTTGTATTATTTTATTTTAATTTAATACTGTGAAGCTGCTTTGATACAATCTGTATTGTGAAAAGCACTATACAAATATACTTGATTTGACTGTTACCATTGAGAACATTCCCTGTTAGTTCCCGGTTAGTGTTAAGCAGTACCAGGTCTTAAATGTTTATTGGATTGATCTTGGGTGCGTTTCCCATAAGCATTTTTAGCCGACAGTGTTTGCAAGATCTGTTGAATCATGTTGCTAACGGAACTTGCGACTATATTTGGCTTCAGGAAACCTTGGTTAAGTGGTTTAGTTGTCCTAGATCCCGTTCTAACCTCCTTGTGGTCTTTCTCCATCACTCAGAGATCTGTCTGTTGACACGTGGCAGGAGGACAGCTAGTGTTCGAGCAGATACGTACTGTCGACTTTACTCCCTCAGTGTGGGCAGTTTCAACGAGGTTCTGGAAGAGCATCCCATGATGAGACGGGCCTTCGAGACGGTGGCAGCGGACAGACTCGATCGCATCGGTAAAACCTTCCTGCTGCTTTTGCCCCTTTATAAACCTGAAACTCATCTCTGCAACAAATAAATAAATCTCGTCTTTGCTTTCACTATTTCTTAAATCCCTCCCTGTTATAGTCTGTAGTGTTCTAGACCATTTTTTTACCTTTCTGTTGTTGCCGTTTTTCGTGATGTTGCCCCTTAACAGTGTTTTACCACCATGTTAATAACCATATTCAATTATTTTCTTTCTGTCCTGACCCTATTCTGAATTCCTTTTTCTCACAGGTAAGAAGAACTCGATTTTGTTGCGCAAGACCTCACAGGGAGGATCTGTTGCGGGCAGCAGTTTGGGACGGGGCGGAGGGAGCCGCGGTGGAGGTGCAGGAGGCGCCGGTCTGGGATCTTGTGATAGTGTTCTGGTCCAGCAGATTGTGAAGCACGACAGCATGCCCACCATGCAGGACATCACGGCTGCGAGCAACCGAAGCAGCACCGGAGGCTCAGTCTCACCCCGACCTCATCCCCTGATCTGGGCACCGCTGGTCCACGCTCCCCTCCAGACGGCTGCTGCCACCACCAACGTGGCCATTGCCTTGATGCATCAGCAACAGCAGCAGCAACAGTTGCAACAACAGCTTCAACAACAACATGCCCTCGGAGCTGCCATCTTTCTTCCCATCTCGCCGTCGCCCTCGTCATGCCCTCTTTCCCCTCCCCGTCCACCCATTCTACTCCCTCGGCAGTCGCTCAGCTCCCTCATCGGTGTGATGGGGGCACTGCCCCCGCGTGGAGTCCCGTCCTCTATAACACCTTCACCCTCGCCCTCCACTATGGGACCGACCGCCGTGGCTCCTTCAGCAGGTGGAGTTGGAAAAACTCCCACACCTGCGTCGTCAGTGTCCACTCCTCTACAGGCTAGCAGAACTCTTCATTACAGCCTCCGCCTCCACACAGAGCCCACAACCTCACCTGTCCATAAAGTCCCGCCTCCCTCAGTGGTTGCAGCGCCGTCCATCGAAGGACGTAACACCGGATCCGGGCCACAGGGGGCTAAAGAGGCTTTACTACGCCATGTTGGAGGAGGGAGCACCCAAGGGCTCCCAATGATTGGTCGGCTCACCCAAGAGGCAAGACTGCTCTCCGCCTCCCAGCCGACTCTTCCCCACCGCAGCTGGGTGGGCGTTCAGCCTCTCCCACCTCTCCATCGTAAAGCATCCGGAGGAAACCTGCTGCCAGCACCCTTCCTTTTATCATCAGGACTCGCTAGAGGAGGAAGCGCAGGTGTTTTGAGCTCAAATGCGCCACAGCTTGCTGCCACACAAATGCCTGCACACACACCCCTACTCTTGCCCTCTCAGCTGACACACACACCTCCACTCACACCAGGATCTGCTCCGCCACCCCTCGCCCCCTTCTCGTCCTCCCCAAAGCAAATCCCTCTTTGCTCCACCAACCCTCCTTTATCTCTCATGGCCGCATATTCAGGCCTAGGTGTTCCCCAATCCCAGCGAGTCAAACCCGGCACTGCAATACCGACTTCTCCTTCAACCTCTCCTCCTCCTTGCCTACGCCCTGCTTCTCCCTCTCTATCCATCTCCACCTCTCCAACTTCATCTTCCAGCACCTCTTTGGCTCAGAATTCCCGTGTCAAACCCTCTCCACCTCCGTTATCCTGCACAACCAACTCAACACCCACCGTCACTCCTTCTCAAACCCCCACCCCAACTCGAACCCCAACCCCTATTCAAACCCCTATTCAGACCCCCACCCAATCTAGAACACCAGTGGCCCTCCAATCCCAATCCCAGAGTCGGTGTCCAACTCCCATCCATATCCTAGCCGCGGCACAATCTCCAACCTCAACCTGCATTCAGTGTCCACTTCCCACCCAAACTCCAGGTAAACCTCTGAGTTCCACCCTGAGCCAAAGCACTTCTGTCCAGATGCCAGCCGCTGTCCCGGTCCTTGGTCCTCCTCCGGCACGTTCTCCAATCTCTACTCAAACCCCAACTCCCATACACACTCCGAGCTCGTCTTGGACCCTAGGCTCTCCAGTCAACAGCCCAGCCCAAAGCAGACCCTCAACGCCGGTTCTGGCCCAATCACACACACCTTCTCCTGCATCCACTCCATCTCCTGCTACTTCACATCCACAGAAGCCGGCTGTTTCCCAGACTCAGACCTTCAGCGCTCTGTCCACTCCTACCTTAAGTCCATCTCCCATTCCGGCCTCCTCATCTCCAGTCCTCCAGTCTATCTCCACCACCTCCGCTTCACCAAAAGAGGCAAAGAAAGAGCAGGACTTGCCTCAGACACAGAGAGATTCAGAGACAAAGAGACTAAAG
>NC_139979.1:425000-450000 GCF_963993115.1 Abramis brama | reverse complement strand
TTTCATTCATTCGCTCGGTGTGATTATTGCGTTGTGATATGCAGCTTTTACCTGCGCGCGCGCGTGCGTCTGACAGGTGAGTCCGCGCGCGCGCTGCTGACACGCACACCCCGCATTAGAATAACGACTCGATAGTTCGCTTTGATAATAGTTTGTTTTAATAATGAGGCGGATTCTCCTCGGGGACGCGCCCGTGCACGCGCTGACGGACCGGCTGAACCCGTTGAACCGGATCCGCGCGCGACCTGAACGACTTTACCTGGAACACACTCCTGAAGCTGCTGCTGCTTGTGTGTTTGACAGACCAAGGTTTTTTTTTTTTTTTTTTTTTTGTCCTAGAGTTCGATTAGACTCTCACCTGCTGTCAGTCATAATTAACTCTCCGACCCCCTCACGGCCGTTGTCATAGTAACTTAATTACTCAGGTAATTCGGTCGGTCGGTGATGACGCGGTTCCTCCACTAAACACATAAAGTCACTGAATCCTCTGGATGATTATGCAATAATATCATGTAATAATAGTCTGCTAGTTTATTGAACTTGTAGATCAAATCTAATATATTGCATTTTTATTATGTTTGATCCATCAGGCATTTATGGCTCATATGGTCTGATATAGTGAGAATATTGAGCTCAGTTTTATTCAGAGAACCAAAAATATGGAGTCTGAAGCAGATGCTGATATTTAAATGAAATGCTGATGCTTGTAATGTGAATCAGTGAGATCTTTATAACAGTACAGCAGAACTGACATAAATTGCATATCAATATCTGCCAATAATGTGTCTTAAGATGATATTTAATGCTTAATTTTATGATCTGTAGCTGTAAAACATATAATGCAATGCAATGCAATGATGATTGAGAGATGAACTATTAAACCGTCCTCAAAAGCCTGATGATCATATTTGATACTCATGAATTTTATAATAAATGATGATAATCAAGTAAAGCTGCTTCAGTCCAGCTGAAATATTACTAACAATATCAAAGTTATTCTTGTGTTTCCTTGATAAAATCAGAGCAGATTTGACAGCAGAAAGACTCGTGAAGCTCGAGCTGAAGGAGGACGCTTGTACAATTAAACTAAAAGACTTTTACTTGATAAAAGAGTGAAATGATCAGAGACAGAAGGACTGCAGGAGATTGAGGGAAAATATCATATTGATCATTTACAGGCTTTAGAAATCAAATATGATACTGTAGGATTTAAGCACTTTTAGATAAAATACATGATGCTCATCGGTTGATGAACTGTTGTGTTTTCAGGCTTTGTATTCGTGCGCAGAATAACTATATTAGGCAGTTTGTAGTCACGAGGAGTGATTTTTCAGCGCTCAGTTTCTCTCATATTACATGAATGAATTTCTCTTTATTACTTAAACTCTAACTCTCTGTGAGATCAATCTGCACACGTTTACAGACTCTTTTCAAAACTGTTCAACTTCAGTTCAAAACCGAACATAATATATAGCACTGAAGAAGATATAGCACTTTCTGCAGTAATACTGAAATATATTCTGAATCTAAAACATGAAATGCTTTCAGGACGATTAGATGTAGCTGAACATCTTTCAGTTTCATTACTATCTGTACAAAACGGGAAACTTGGGAATAATTATGTTCTGTAATGTAAACATGGATCATGTAACATTCACTGCACTGAATTATAAACAGCAGAGAGTGTCATAAAGACATTTTACAAAAGAAAACACTGTAAATCTCCTGTTGTTAGTGTTTATAGCTCATTGTTTTATGAGTGATAAAGTGTGTTTGTTGTGAGTTCCCAGACTGCAACATTGTGTCGGCCCAGATCCGGCCCAGATCTGGCTGGAGTGGAGTCCTGTGTACCAGATCCGGCCCAGATCCGGCCCAGACCCGGCTCGGGTGGAGTCCTGTGTGCCGGATGTGGGCCGCATCCGGCTCGAGTGGAGTCCTGTGTACCAGATCTGGCCCAGATCTGGCTTGAGTGGAGTCCTGTGGGCCGGATCTGGGCCGACACTATGTTGCAGTCTGGGTTGATTTGACACATGAATGACGTGTTTAGTCGTTTTACTGCAGTTTGAATGTGAAATGAACTGCTGTGCTGTAATGAAATATTCACAGATTAAAAGTAGTGCTGGGCAACGATTAATCGCGATTAATCTATTAATTATATGATATATTATGATATATTATGTCTGTGTACTGTGTATAATTATTTTGTATATACAAATACACACATATGCATATATTTAAGAAATATTTGCATGTATATACTGTATATATATTTATACATCATTTATATTATATATAAATATAAATATTTTATATATACATAAAGTTTTCTTAAATATATACATGCATGTCTGTGTATTTCTATATACAAAATAATTATACACAGTACATTATTTTGGATGCGATTAATCATGATTAATCGTTGCACAGCACTAAAAGTATGTAAGAGTAAACGCTGATGACTTTATGCAGGTGTGTGTGAACGAGAGAACAGAAACAGCAGCGTGTGTTTAGAGTCTGAGACGTTCATTCACTCTTAAAATTCATTCACACTGTGTGAGTGAGTGAGTGAATGTGTTTTTGTGAGAGAGTGAGTGAGTGAGTGAGTGAGTGAATGAATGTGTTTTTGTGAGAGTGAGTGAGTGAATGTGTTTTTGTGAGAGAGTGAGTGAGTGAGTGAGTGTGTGTGAGTGAGTGAGTGAATGTGTTTTTGTGAGTGAGAGTGACTGAGTGTGTGTTTGTGAGAGAGTGAGTGTGTGAGTGAGTGAGTGAGTGAGTGAATGTGTTTTTGTGAGAGAGAGAGTGAGTGAGTGAGTGAGTGAGTGAGTGAATGTGTTTTTGTGAGTGAGTGAGTGTGTGTGTGAGAGTGAGTGAGTGAGTGAATGTGTTTTTGTGTGTGAGTGTGAGTGTGTGTGTGTGAGACTGTGAGTGTGAGTGAGTGAGTGTGAGTGAGTGAATGTGTTTTTGTGAGTGAGTGAGTGAGACTGTGAGTGTGAGTGAGTGTGTGAGAGTGTGAGTGAGAGAGTGTGTGAGTGAGAGTGAGTGAGTGAGTGAGTGAGTGAGTGAGTGAGTGAGTGAGTGAGTGAATGTGTTTTTGTGAGTGAGTGAGTGTGTGTGTGAGAGTGTGAGTGAGTGAGTGAGTGAATGTGTTTTTGTGTGTGAGTGTGAGTGAGTGAGTGAGACTGTGAGTGTGAGTGAGTGAATGTGTTTTTGTGAGTGTGAGTGAGTGAGACTGTGAGTGTGAGTGAGTGTGTGTGAGTGAGTGAGAGTGTGAGTGTGTGAGAGTGAGTGAGAGAGTGTGTGAGTGAGTGAGTGAATGTGTGAATGTGAGTGAGAGTGTGTGAGTGAGAGTGAGTGTGTGTGTGAGTGAGTGTGTGAGAGAGTGTGTGAGAGAGTGTGTGAGAGAGTGTGTGAGAGAGTGTGTGAGAGAGTGTGTGAGAGAGTGTGTGAGAGAGTGTGTGAGTGTGTGAGTGTGTGAGTGAGTGAGTGAGTGAATGTGAGTGTGTGTGAGTTAGTGTGTGTGTGTGTGTGTGTGTGAGTGAGTGAGTGAGTGAGTGTCTGTGTGTGAGTTAGTGTGTGCGTGTATGTGTGTGTGTGTGTGTGTGTGTGTGTGTGTGTGTGTGTGAACCTGATTAGATTCCACAGATGTTAAAGGTTCTTCATGAACCAGACGCCAGTAAAGAAGCTTTATTTTGGCGTGTGATTTACAGTGTCAGACGCACATAAGAAGTGTGTGTTTCTCGTGTTAACGCTCTTCTGTGAGTATCGTCGGTCTGTACGTGTGTGTGTGTGTGTGTGCGCGAGTGTTTTCATTCGTTGCCATCTGTGTTTTATATTGATCTCATTCCTTTCTTATGCTTTTCTTGATTGAGTTTTTGACGCGTCTCTGTTTCTTGTCATCAGGATTGACCAGAGCGAGAGAACTGACAGAACGACAGGAGCAGCGTCTGAGTTTATGGACTGGAGGTGAGTGTGTGATCAGTGTGTGTGTGATCAGTGTGTGTCTGTGTGCGGGTGTGAGTTTCAGCAGTTTTGCATTGGTCATATGGCTTATGCTGACAAAACTGTGTGTGAAGGCTCATGGATTTCCCTCTTCCTCTAAAAAGACCCTCAGACGAAACACACACCCACACGCGCGCCCACACACACACTGTTCCTGTAAATGCTGTATTCAGGGCATGTGGAGCCATGCAAAAATTTCCCCATATCACACTCATGGTTTTCACTTTCATGCAGTCACAAGAGGAGAGAGAGAGACGAGGGGGGCGTTCGAGGCTTGTACACTGAGCGTTTGCTCGTTCAGTCTTTTAGGAAGTGCAAACATTAGCGTTTCCTTTTTCTGATGCAAAGTTTCACTCCTGTCGACAACTTGGCTTGACCACCACACACACACACACACACACACACACACACACACATTCACTGGGTCAGTGAGGCAGTGCATGCTTCTACTGCTTTAACATAGAGTTTATATATTTATATGAATATGCATTTATTTGAAATATGAATCATTTTTCTAGTTTTGATCAGGTATTCTGTGCTGGAGACACGCGGATCACAGTTGTGTATCACACTCACTCTTCATATTAACACATCATGGGTATTTGCATATGTATGTGTGGGTGGAGTTTTGATGCTGGTGCATTTATAGTTATTTAGTGTGAAATACATCATCCTCTCTCTCCTCTCACTCTTCTCGCTCGGCCTTTAGTTTCAGACTGAAAAGAGGAGAAACAGGAAATAGATGAGGATCAGTTGCTTTTGCAACATCATCTTCATACACACACACACACACACACACACACTTGTATGTGACACCGTGAAATCCTCCCTTACTGGGCTGAAATGCTTTACTCTGAAAAGCACTGGTGTGTTTACGACACCCACATTGTCCCAACATCTCACACACACACACACACACACGCCTCTGTGTTCCCACAGAGAAACATGATGGTCGATGTGAAACTGCTGACCAGACAAAGATGCTGCCGATGACACCTTACACTCTCACACACACTCACACACACACATGCACACACACACACACACACAAACACACACACACCATCATACACTCTCACACACTCAAATGCGCACACACACACACACACACACACACACACACACACACACTCACATGCGCTTACTGTGACTGAAACATTTCTATAGATGAAACTGTTATTTTGTGTTGTAAAAAGGATACTTTGTGATTTTGTGTATTGAACACACACTTTTGAAAACATGCTGGAATGTTTGATAAAAGTGCACTTTTGCTGATCTGTTGTGATATTAGTTTTAGAGTTTTGAAAATGTATGCCTTGCTTGTGAAAATAATACCAAAGCAAATAAAACAAACTGTAATAACAAAATAATACACAATTTAAAAAAAATAGTGTTTAAGATAAATAAATTTCTTCGGGAAAAATTAATTAACATATTCAGTTTTTTTGTCCAAATGCTGAAAGTCAATGGGGTCCAACGTTCTTCAAAATATCATAAGAAAAACTCGGCGACATGAATTGTTGTTGTAGTTCTTTATAGTTCAGCTCTTTAGTCTCGCCATACAATCACAAAACAATTAACAATACACAACATTCACAATATCAAAGCTTAAAATATTCACATTTCCTAACCCTTGTTTAAAAGACGTATTGCATTTGGTACAAAAGTTTGTTCATATATTGCTTTAATCGCTTTTGGTGTTCTGTAACGACGACGAGATGGTAATAATTCAGAAACATGATTGAAAGTGTGTGTTGTGTCTCTATAGCCAAAGCTTTTCTCTGAACAGCAGTTTGATATAATTGAGCGACTGACTTTTGCTGAGATCCTATAATTTTACCTGTTTCTCTTGTAATTCTGTTTAATTTTACTTTATTCACAGATGTAACTCGTCCGAACCACACAGTTATGTTATACCCTTAAACACTCTCTATTAAACTAATATAAACTCTTAGCAAGAACAGCCTTTGATTTGCTTTCTTACAGATAAGATCCACATTATCAGAGAAATTCAATTTACAGTCAATCATGGTTCCCAAATACTTAAACTACAATCACACAACATTATTTCTGTTAGAGGCTCTGAATAATGTAAAATCAACTCTTTTGTTTTACTGACATTCATCAATAAGGAACTTGCTTCACACCATTTTTCTAGTTTCAAAACCGGCTCCTCGTACTCAAAATGTATTTTCATCAGAGTGCCACGAGTGCCACATCATCTGCATATTTGTATAATTTGTAATTCTCATGCTGCATTCTTATATCACTTGTATAAACCGAAACCAGCAGAGGTGACCGCTTTAAAAACATAATATCTGATTTAACCCCGAGCACAAGCTCACTGTGGTCTATTCCTCCGTTCACACTAGAACCAGGAGACGCTCCGAGAGTAGATGTTTCCAGGAGACGCTCCGAGAGTAGATGTTTCTAGAACCAGGAGACGCTCCGAGAGTAGATGTTTCCAGAACCAAGAGACACTCCGAGAGTAGATGTTTCCAGAACCAGGAGACACTCCGAGAGTAGATGTTTCCAGGAGACGCTCCGAGAGTAGATGTTTCCAGAACCAGGAGACGCTCCGAGAGTAGATGTTTCCAGGAGACGCTCCGAGAGTAGATGTTTCCAGAACCAGGAGACGCTCCGAGAGTAGATGTTTCCAGGAGACGCTCCGAGAGTATATGTTTCTAGAACCAGGAGACGCTCCGAGAGTAGATGTTTCCAGGAGACGCTCCGAGAGTAGATGTTTCTAGAACCAGGAGACGCTCCGAGAGTAGATGTTTCCAGGAGACGCTCCGAGAGTAGATGTTTCTAGAACCAGGAGACGCTCCGAGAGTATATGTTTCTATAACCAGGAGACGCTCCGAGAGTAGATGTTTCCAGGAGACGCTCCGAGAGTAGATGTTTCTAGAACCAGGAGACGCTCCGAGAGTATATGTTTCTATAACCAGGAGACGCTCCGAGAGTAGATGTTTCCAGGAGACGCTCCGAGAGTAGATGTTTCCAGAACCAGGAGACGCTCCGAGAGTAGATTTTTCCAGAACCAGGAGACGCTCCGAGAGTATATGTTTCTAGAACCAGGAGACGCTCCGAGAGTAGATGTTTCCAGGAGACGCTCCGAGAGTAGATGTTTCCAGAACCAGGAGACGCTCCGAGAGTAGATGTTTCCAGGAGACGCTCCGAGAGTAGATGTTTCTAGAACCAGGAGACGCTCCGAGAGTAGATGTTTCCAGGAGACGCTCCGAGAGTAGATGTTTCTAGAACCAGGAGACGCTCCGAGAGTAGATGTTTATGACGGAGTCGTTAATTATGAGGGAGAGTAAATGATGACAGAATAATGATTTTTGGCTGAACTGTCACTTTAAAACATCGCTGGTTACCAGCTGAACTAAAGCCGTCATACTGTGTCAAATCATAATTATATCGGTGTCATAATTATAATCCGATTGCTCTGATGAGACGGTGGATGAGAAGTCTACACGCTCCTTTTAAAACAGCTGGTTTTTGTAATGTAAAACATGAAACTAAGATAATTCATATCAGAACTTTTGCACCTTAATGTCACTGAAAGCCAAAATGACACATTTCAGAGAAGAAAGACCTTAGAAACTTAAAATAACCTCCGTAAGTGGGGGGGGGGGGGGGGGGGTTATGGGGGGGTTATGGCAAAAATATCACATCATGATTTTTTTTTCCAGCAAAATCACGATTAACGATTTTATCACGATTCTTTTTCATGTTGGTTTCACTATTTTGCAAGTGACTGAGCATTACAGCCACACTAATGTCCCTATAAGTCTTACAAAGTAACAAAATATGAAATAAAAAAGAATGGCAGACATTTAGGCCAAAAAATATTTGTCATTATTTTCTTTGTTATTAAAAAATAAGAACAAAAGGTATACATCACACATACTCAACATAATATACAAATGTAATAAACAGTGCTTTATGTTTTCAGCTACAGGTGTATTTAACTGTAGCGTTGAAGAAAGAAATGAAATGAACAAATATAAAAATAAAACACTACATAAATTATACACTGATTCTTATTAAAGCTAATATTAAAGTTCTCATCAGACTGATTTTCTGTTTTTAGTTGTTTTATTAACATCAAAGGGATATTTCCCCCCAAAAAATGTTTTTTTATATAATATTATTGCATGGCTTGGTTGAATTCCAATGTAGAATGCGGTGTGTTATTTCTTGATATCAGACGCTGCGAAGTATAACACACCGTTGCCATGAAAAACAGAGAGTTGCTATGGACGCGGAACGGACTATTTTCTTTAGCGGAAGCAATACAATCGTTTTTAAATCAATAAACTCCTTTTTAAATCAATATTTTGTGTCAAATGATTTATTTATTTTGTAGGTAGTAGGGCTGCAGCTATCGATTCTTTTTGTAATCAATTAATCTAGCACTTAATCAATCGATTAATCGAGTAATCGGATAAAAAAAAAATTGTGTGTTTTTAAACAACCAAAACAAATAATGCATAACGAAAATGATGTGGCTGTAAAATGATCAAGCATTTGGCTTTTATTTCTCAAAAAAACAAAAAAAAACAACCAGAGGTATTTATTCCAACTACAACATTTGGCTCCAAAACTAAGCCTATTTATTGTAATTTTTACCCATTTAGTGTTTATAAGTGCCAGTGCCAACAATTATATAACAATACAGTTAAGTCAACTTTATACTGTAAAACATGTATAACATGTAAAACTATGAATACAAACTTAAATAGTAAAGGCCATTTGGCCTTAGTTTTGTCTTCTTAATACAACATTACAAAAAAAGGACTGCACCTTCTGCAAATTACCCACCGGAGAACAAAAATAAATGAATTGAATATAAAATATCAAGCCAAACAGGTACACAATGTATACAATTTATATAAAAAAAAATAAGTGTAGCTTTGAAAAGGGGAATGTTTTATTGCAAATATGCATTTTGTTAAATAGAAAAAGAACAGCATTTTGTTTTTCACTTAGGCTAGTTGAAGTATATTAGCACGTTTTGTAGTATTATATTTTTTTGTTAATTGAAAATGTTCTATGCTCAATTACTTTGGTAGCCGATTATGTCTTCCCCAAAAGTACGAGTGGATTTGGAGAAGCAGGCTGGGGAGTTTCATTTTTTGTTGTTGTCTGTAACTATTTGGCAGACGTGACATAGCCTACAAACAAGGTCTGGCAAAGACTGCAATACAATATTTGTTCCTCCATCACGTCTCGGTGTATACAGTGAATGCATGCTGAAATTATTGTTGCGTGGCTACATAAAAGTTTAAGCATATGTGATGCATTGCCGCAATTGGTCTGACTGGCGCGTGAGAGAGACGAGGGTGTGTGTGTGTGTGTGAAGGGGTTCTTTTTTTTAGGCTATAGCCTACTCTCTTGCAATTGAACGTGAATACGTTTACTACTTAAAAACATCAAAGCTAAACATCATATCTAGTCAAACCGCATCACGACATCATTACAAATACAGTATGGGATTAAAATCAGCGAACATCAATGTATAGGCTTAGGCACGGGCGTGAATATTGGCGCTGGGTCAAAAGAAATGCGGGGGACAGAATCGTTACCTTGTTTCAGCGACGCTGAAAGGAAGCGATCCCAAACTTTAGACTTTCTCTGCCGTTTCTGGACATCTTTACTCTCCATCGCGCCAACTAAATTCAAAATGTATCACACGCTATGGTGTGCTTCCTGAACATTGAACAACGGTCCGTGTGAAACAATCAGATCCCTGCGCGTATAGTGCGCGTCATAGGAATTTAACGAGGCTTCGAGGCAGAGTTTTTGCCTCGAGGAATTTTTGTAATCGAGTAAATCGAGTAACTCGATGAATCGTTTCAGCCCTAGTAGGTAGCCATGTAATAAGCGGGATAATGTATAGCGTTCATCTTCGGAACACAAATGAAGATATTTTTGATTATATCTGAGAGCTGGCTCACTCCTCCATAGGCTTCTCTGGGATCGAAACTTGCCGGCCCAGAAAGTTAGTAAAGACAATGTTTAAAAAAGCTCGAGTGACTACAGTGGCTCAACCTTAAGTTTATCAAGCGACGAGAATACTTTTTGTGTGCAAAAAAATCCTAAATCTGATTTGTGCCGGTATGGATCTGGTTTGTGCCGGTCTGGATCTGGTTTGTGCCGGTCTGGATCTGGTTTGTGCCGGTCTGGATCTGGTTTGCGCCAGTCTGGATCTGGTTTGTGCCGGTCTGGATCTGGTTTGTGCCGGTCTGGATCTGGTTTGTGCTGGTTTGTGCCGGTCTGGATTCCTCCACTCGTGTGATAAAGCCGTTGATCGTGCGGGTGTTTTTGGAGGGGGATTCTCAGCTGAGTGACTCAACAATCCACTGGTTGTTTCTGTCTGATTCGTGACAGATTTAGAAATGTTGAAAGTGTTGAAAGTGATGCTGCATTGACCTTTTGACATTTAGAGTTTGTAGGAAATGGTTTCTGTTGTGTGTGTGTTTCCAAAACTTAGAGCGTGCCGACTGAGTCCCGTAGCAGGTTTACGGCCTCTGAGGACGCAGACATGAAACAGCAGAAATGCATCTATTCCAAATGCCACTGTTCTTTAAAGGTAGAGCAAACAGAGAAATGGAAAACTAATGATCATTTCAAGAATAGCAAGTGTTTTCTGTGTTGAAAGAGTTGAGTTGTGTGTCCTGATGCCCTCTGGGGGTCGTGCTCAGATCCTTCCTCTTCTCCTGTCAGTCACAGATATTTGATCATAACACACTGGCTTCGCTCAATCTGAATCTCAATCTGATTAATTGAAATAGCCGCTGCCTTTAATGCACTGTGAACTAACATGATCATTTTTATTAACTAACATTAAAGTTAATGTCACATGCTGTCAGAAGATATTGCTCATTGTTAGTTCACGTTAGGTCAAGGTCAAATTTATTTATATAGCACCTTAAAACAACATGAATGCTGACCAAAGTGCTGCACAACAGACATCACAAAATATCATCATACAATACAATTTAAATACTAATAAAAATATCAGAAGAAAAACATAGATTAGAAACATCGAAAATAATAGATTTAATACAAAACATCAAGCAAATAAATAAAAAAGTTAAAACTAAAAGTATAATCAGATTAAGCATAAGCCTGATAAAAAATAATGTGTTTTAAGAGATGATTTAAATATGGATAGAGTTTGATAGGATTGATGACCTACTGGAAAAAGGTTGATCAGTAATATCTGGGTTTGGATCTGAGCGTTCTCTAGGAGAGTAGGAATGGAGAAGATCTGAGTATAAGTTGGGGAAAGACCATGAAGTGCTTTAAATACAAATACTAAAACCTTAAAATCAACTCTGAATTGAACAGGTAACCAGTGCTAACACAGGTGTGATGTGTTCGAGATAACACTAAAACTCAGGTCAGTTTAAAGCTTGCGAAATCCCCTAATCTGCAGAAAACCGGCTTTAACTACACAGTTGATTTCTTTGTCAAATTTTAACTCCGGATCAAGGATAACTCCCAGATTTTTAACTTTATCACAAATGTTATCTTGAAGGAGGCCCAGGGTGTGACCTTATATTATTTTAAAGGTGTGAAGAGCCAAACAACATAACTTCAGTCTTTTTCTGATTTAGTTGAAGGAAACTGTTGTCCATCCAAGTCTTAATGTCCTCTAAACAAGCTAGCGAAGAGGACACTGAATCAGTGCCTGATTTTAGAGGAAAATACAGCTGAGAATCATCGGCATAAATATGATATGAAACTTTTATGGGACTCAAAAATAAGCCGCAGAGGGAGTAAATGTAGAGAAAATAAGGTTGGACCCAGAATAGAGCCCTGGGGAACCCCACAAGTGACGGGAACTGAGCTTGAGGAAAATACTCCAATTTCCACCGAAAAACTCCTGTTTGTTAGTTATAATGCATTAACTAATGTTAACAAATAAGGCCTTTATTGTAAAGTGTTACCAAGATTTTTGTCCAGCTAACAAAATGTTTTCTTAACATTCCCAATAAGTTGTGAAAACGTTATTTATCAATGTTCTCTGAACGTTCAAAACATCCAGTTTTTAAAAAAAAATGTTTTAAAAACGTTCTTTTCTTTCTTGGTTATGTGAACGTTAAGGGAACATTCAATTGTATCATTTTTCAAACATTATGAGAACGTTTCTTTTGAATGTTTTACTGAACGTTCTGCAACAAGTAGCAACATTTAAAATAACAGACAAACATCCAGCTAAAACGTTTCAGAAAAAATGTTCCATGAACGATGTATGAATAATATTTTTGTGCTGATGTTTTGAGAACATTATTAAAGAGATACTGTGAGCGGAAGAGTGTTTGTTCATAACTGTGCCAGATCGTTCTCTGGTCTAGAATCTGCTCTGCATCGATCTAAAATATATACTTTCAAAACTCCTCAATTTAACCATCGAGAGTTTATAGGCGGCACTTTTAAAAACACTAAAGCAGACGACGAAATCTGTCTGTATTTTAAAGTCATGTTTCTGCTGAACACACACTCACTTACACAAACACACGCACACACACACACACACACACACACACACTGCAAAGGCGGTTTCCTGTGTCTTTATCTTTCTCCCACTCTCACCCCGTTTCTGCTTCTGTTTACACCAGCCTCCTCCTCTTCCTCTTCTGTTCTCTCTCTCCGTTTCTCATCCTCTCGTTCTCTCTCTATGACACATCACTCCCCCTCCTGTCTCAATCCACAACTCTGATTTCATGCTTTTCTTCTGTTTCTGCACGAGCTTCCGGTCGTTTCCCCTGTCGTGCTCCTTCAATCTGTCTCTGGATCTGCACACACACACACTCTCCCACTCGCTGCGTTTCTTGTGTGTTTTCGAAGAACACGTCTGTATTTAGACTGAGGAAAGTGGCCTGTTTTCTTTTTTTAGATTGTGGGATTTTTCCTCAAATCTCAGACCCCAGATTCTTTCCTCTCCGCGTCGCTTTGTTCTTCTCCTATCGTGTGTTTCTGTTGAGAACAGCCGCGTCGGATCAGGTTCACGTTTTTGGCCTTTTAAAGTGTTTAATTTTGTGCAAATGTCAAGTCTGCTTTATTTCTACAGCGCTTTATGCAATAGAAATTGTTTCAGCTTCAAACAGGAAAGTAACAGAATCAGTGATGCACACTTCATCAAATATGAGACCGGCACAATATCAACAAGCTTTCAATCTGTATTATAGATGGTTTATGTTACACTCTATCAGTGACCTTGATGATGATGATGATGATGATATTTTTCAGTATAAATAATTCCCATCAGAATTCGGGAAAACTTTAATACGCTTAAATGTCACATATCATTGATGATACATAATTAATAATAATAATAATAAAATACATGATCTTTTTAAAAAAAAAAGTGTTTAAGATAAATATATATAAATAAATAAAAATCTGATGAACACAAAAGAAGATATTTTGAGAAATATCTGTTTTGTCCATATAATGAAAGTCAATGGGGTCCAATTTTTTGTGCATTCCCAATGTTCTTCTAAATGTCTTCTTTTGCAATTTGTGCACATCAATGAAGGTTAAACAATCGGTTTTATATGTGGTTTATGTCACAGTGTCTCCGTGACATTGTTGATGATGATAGTGACGAGATGTTGCTGAGTCTCATTTTTGCTGCATTGAATTTTGTTGATTTTTTTTTATTATTTTTTTTTCAAGGGATTTATTGTGCGCATCGACAAAGTTCGAACAATCCATTTTATAGGCGTGTCAGTGACTTTGACAATGCTTGCTTTCTTCAGTGAAACTTAAAACAACATATTTTGAGAAAGTTTTTGTCCATATAATGAAAGTCAATGGGGTCCAATATTGTTTGAATCTGAACGTGCACATCAATGAAGTTTAAACAATCTGTTTTGGAGGTGGTTTGTTACACTGTATCAGTGACATTGAAGATGATGATGATGAGACGTTGCTGAGTCTCATTTTTGCTGCATTGAATTTTGATTAATTTCATTTGAGCAGTCCGTTGTAAAGGTGTTTGATGTGTCAGTGATCTCGATGATGATGATGATGAGTGAATCTGATGCCGTCAGTCTCGCAGGAAACGGACACACAGGAAGTGCTTGAGGAGCGCAGCGAGTGTGTGTGTGTGTGTGTCTCATCCAACCCTCAGTTCCACATTAATAATGAAGCGTCCCTCGTTCAAAAACTCCCCAATGCAGCTTCTCAATGGCCTACTTTCAGTCACCGCAGCCGACAGCAGAGAACCCTCTCCTCCAGGTGTGTGTGTGTGTGTGTGTGTGTGTGTGAGAGAGGACATTTTCACTGCAAGAATCACTTTTTAATAAATCATACATCTTACAGTATCAGGACATTGAGGGACCAACATAGGCTTTTGCACTCTTAAAAATAGAAGTTTAAAAGCGTGTTTTTCTAAGTGATGCCGTAGATAAAGAACCGTTTTTTAATTCCCCAATAAATCTTTCAGTGATCAGTTCTTAGAGAACCATTTTTTCTTATGTGAAGAACATTTTAATAATCTGTGAGAACATTTTAATGATCTAAAGAACTTTTAGTGGTTCCATTGATGTTACAGTTTTTTAAACTGCTTACACACTAAAAGTCTGTGAAATCATTCACTCCTGAATCTAATCTGTGAAACTGCGGCACGATCTCTGCTTTACACACTTCTCTACATCACACACTTCTCTGCTTTACACACTTCTCTACATCACACACTTCTCTGCTTTACACACTTCTCTGCTTTACACACTTCTCTACATCACACACTTCTCTACATCACACACTTCTCTGCTTTACACACTTCTCTGCTTTACACACTTCTCTACATCACACACTTCTCTGCTTTACACACTTCTCTGCTTTACACACTTCTCTACATCACACACTTCTCTGCTTTACACACTTCTCTGCTTTACACACTTCTCTACATCACACACTTCTCTGCTTTACACACTTCTCTGCTTTACACACTTCTCTGCTTTACACACTTCTCTACATCACACACTTCTCTGCTTTACACACTTCTCTGCTTTACACACTTCTCTGCTTTACACACTTCTCTGCTTTACACACTTCTCTACATCACACACTTCTCTGCTTTACACACTTCTCTGCTTTACACACTTCTCTGCTTTACACACTTCTCTGCTTTACACACTTCTCTACATCACACACTTCTCTGCTTTACACACTTCTCTGCTTTACACACTTCTTTGCTTTACACACTTCTCTGCTTTACACACTTCTCTACATCACACACTTCTCTGCTTTACACACTTCTCTACATCACACACTTCTCTACATCACACACTTCTCTACATCACACACTTCTCTGCTTTACACACTTCTCTGCTTTACACACTTCTCTACATCACACACTTCTCTGCTTTACACACTTCTCTGCTTTACACACTTCTCTACATCACACACTTCTCTGCTTTACACACTTCTCTGCTTTACACACTTCTCTACATCACACACTTCTCTGCTTTACACACTTCTCTGCTTTACACACTTCTCTACATCACACACTTCTCTGCTTTACACACTTCTCTGCTTTACACACTTCTCTGCTTTACACACTTCTCTACATCACACACTTCTCTGCTTTACACACTTCTCTGCTTTACACACTTCTCTACATCACACACTTCTCTGCTTTACACACTTCTCTGCTTTACACACTTCTCTACATCACACACTTCTCTGCTTTACACACTTCTCTACATCACACACTTCTCTACATCACACACTTCTCTACATCACACACTTCTCTGCTTTACACACTTCTCTGCTTTACACACTTCTCTACATCACACACTTCTCTGCTTTACACACTTCTCTGCTTTACACACTTCTCTACATCACACACTTCTCTGCTTTACACACTTCTCTGCTTTACACACTTCTCTACATCACACACTTCTCTGCTTTACACACTTCTCTGCTTTACACACTTCTCTACATCACACACTTCTCTGCTTTACACACTTCTCTGCTTTACACACTTCTCTGCTTTACACACTTCTCTACATCACACACTTCTCTGCTTTACACACTTCTCTGCTTTACACACTTCTTTGCTTTACACACTTCTCTGCTTTACACACTTCTCTACATCACACACTTCTCTGCTTTACACACTTCTCTACATCACACACTTCTCTACATCACACACTTCTCTACATCACACACTTCTCTGCTTTACACACTTCTCTGCTTTACACACTTCTCTACATCACACACTTCTCTGCTTTACACACTTCTCTGCTTTACACACTTCTCTACATCACACACTTCTCTGCTTTACACACTTCTCTGCTTTACACACTTCTCTACATCACACACTTCTCTGCTTTACACACTTCTCTGCTTTACACACTTCTCTACATCACACACTTCTCTGCTTTACACACTTCTCTGCTTTACACACTTCTCTGCTTTACACACTTCTCTACATCACACACTTCTCTGCTTTACACACTTCTCTGCTTTACACACTTCTCTGCTTTACACACTTCTCTGCTTTACACACTTCTCTACATCACACACTTCTCTGCTTTACACACTTCTCTGCTTTACACACTTCTCTGCTTTACACACTTCTCTGCTTTACACACTTCTCTACATCACACACTTCTCTGCTTTACACACTTCTCTGCTTTACACACTTCTTTGCTTTACACACTTCTCTGCTTTACACACTTCTCTACATCACACACTTCTCTGCTTTACACACTTCTCTACATCACACACTTCTCTACATCACACACTTCTCTACATCACACACTTCTCTGCTTTACACACTTCTCTGCTTTACACACTTCTCTACATCACACACTTCTCTGCTTTACACACTTCTCTACATCACACACTTCTCTACATCACACACTTCTCTACATCACACACTTCTCTGCTTTACACACTTCTCTACATCACACACTTCTCTACATCACACACTTCTCTGCTTTACACACTTCTCTGCTTTACACACTTCTCTGCTTTACACACTTCTCTACATCACACACTTCTCTGCTTTACACACTTCTCTACATCACACACTTCTCTGCTTTACACACTTCTCTGCTTTACACACTTCTCTACATCACACACTTCTCTGCTTTACACACTTCTCTGCTTTACACACTTCTCTACATCACACACTTCTCTGCTTTACACACTTCTCTGCTTTACACACTTCTCTGCTTTACACACTTCTCTACATCACACACTTCTCTGCTTTACACACTTCTCTGCTTTACACACTTCTCTGCTTTACACACTTCTCTGCTTTACACACTTCTTTGCTTTACACACTTCTCTGCTTTACACACTTCTCTGCTTTACACACTTCTCTGCTTTACACACTTCTCTGCTTTACACACTTCTCTGCTTTACACACTTCTCTACATCACACACTTCTCTGCTTTACACACTTCTCTGCTTTACACACTTCTCTACATCACACACTTCTCTGCTTTACACACTTCTCTGCTTTACACACTTCTTTGCTTTACACACTTCTCTGCTTTACACACTTCTCTGCTTTACACACTTCATTCAAAACTAACATGCATTTATAAATCACTGCCATTTAAATGCAACACTCATCTCCTGATTACCAGTGATCATGTGTGAAATACTTATATATAAGTTGATCACTTAGAAATAAAAACTAAATAAATGATTTCCCCCAATTTTCACAATGATTGCTTCAAAGCCGCTTCACAATAGCAACACGTTCAGATTCTGCTGTAACAAACCAAGAGTGTCGTTATTCAGATCAATTACTGTAAAATTCATAATTTGTGCACATTCTGTATTTACAGTGTATTTCTGCACATACGTGTGTGTGTGTGTGATAAACTCCTGAACCGAACACGTAAAAGACACAAGAGTGTGTTTCAGATGTGTGTGTAGTTTGGTGGGTGTGTGTATGTATAAATAGAAGAGTTTATATAGTTTTGAATGAAGTTTTTGCTTTTGCAAGATGTGTGATGTTTTGCATCTTGTGTGTTTTGTGGTTTTGTGTGAAGAGTTTTGAGAAAATGAGCCATAGTTTCAGAAATTGTGTGTAAGCAATTTAAAAAAAAAACTGTATTCTTCTTGGAACAATCGATGACAATAAAGAAGCTTTATTTCAGAGTGCAGCCCAATATTAATTATGTATAAACATCCTTATGTATCATGACAAACCCTGAAGCGCCGCATCATTTCAACACCGTCAAGGTTATATGCTTATTATTGAAACTGAAACTTTTTTCTAAATGTCACCGTGTGAAAGCTTTGAACAGAACAAACTCACATTTAGGAAATACATCACGTATTTTAGAATACACAACATGTTTAAAAAAGTTATTCTAGTCAGGCTTTATTAAAACATAATTTATTACAATATAAACCATTTAAATGTCATCTAAATGAATAATTGTGATGCTGATATTCTGATAAAAAACAATTAAAGTTTAAATGATTTCATTTTAAAATGACTTTGCAGTCACAATAAACACGTAAAACGATGAAGATTGTCATGTTAATTCTGTCAGAAATAATTCTAAGTCATTATTTTTTATATTTTTATATTTTAGAGTATACCAGTTGACAAATTAAATTTCTAATTCAAAAACATTAGTTATCAAATTCTTGAATATGAAATGGATTTTAATTTGCTCTTACAAAATGTTTTGGTTCTGTTATTTTTGTTCTGACCAAAACACATTTATTTTGTTGTTGAAAGTAAATTGAGAAGTTTTAGTGTTTTCCTCTTGTGTTCGTAATGACATTTACATGTGCAGCTTTTATTCAGAGCAACTTACAAATGAGGAATAAAACAAACAATTCATCTTGAAGAAATACACAATTAACTTTCTGTGTGTGTTTGAGTCTGAATGTGAAAAAGAATTTATCATAAAGAGACAAAAATAATGCTTTTATCGAACTCTACAATAGCAACAATTCTTTTAGGGTTTGATTTAGTTATGTTCAGTTTTACTAATATAAATCATTCATATTCTCCATTAATGTGCGTGTGATTAAACTGTAGTTTAAAGCGTCGTTAATCTCTTCAGTTTCGACGACTCAAACTCTCCTGTCATTTAAAAATCAGACGTATATAAACCTAAAAACACCGTAACCCTTGAAATGAAACTTTTTGCCGTTTGCGGTTGAAATGTTTTGTTGTGAGATTTTCCTCAGACGGTGTTGTTGTGTGTGTGTGTGTGTGTGTGTGTGTTGAGTTCATGTTCCTGCTCGAATCTTAGATTTCCCCCTTCATTGCCTCCTGCTGTCATATGTGTTCTGATGGAAAACTGCTGCGCACACACACACACACACACACACTGAACGCGGTGAGGAAACCATATTGTCGTATTGAGAGGGGAAGAACACGAGTTTGTGTCAGAGCATCAGTGGGACGTGAGAATCCGCTCTGACACAAACAGAAAACAGATATTTTATTTCCATACGTCTGTGTGTCTTCACAGAATCCTCAGATCACTGTGTGTGTGTGTGTGTGTGTGTGTGTGTGTGTGAGTGAGTGAGTGAGAGAGAGAGTGTGTGCATGTGAGAGAGAGAGTGTGTGTGTGTGTGTGTGTGTGTGTGTGTGTGTGTGTGTGTGTGTGTGCGCGTGTTGTTGAATGCAATATTGTTTCACTGTGATGTTGCGGCTCTGATGTCGACGCTTCTCTCCGTCTCAGTCGGTTTAACGCACTTTCCTTCTCTTGACTGACCAAATCCCCTTTAAATGATTGTAAAACACACAGAACACACAGAACATGTGATGAAACACACAGAACATGTGATGAACATGTGATGAAACACACAGAACATGTGATGAGAGCGAGACGGAGAACTTGTGAAAGAGAGCGATGAGAAACGTGGGTGATTCTTGTCAGCATGAATGTCTCTTTACTGTATGCCGTTTGTCACTGGGCAGAAGGGGTTCATTTTAGGCCTGTGTGTGTGTGTGTGTGTGTGTGTGTGTGTGTGTGTGTGTGTGTGTGTGTGGTAAGAAAGCTGATTCACTCTGTTTTGTGAGTTTGAGCCGGTGACTCAGGACACTCGTCTGGATCTCGTTCGTCTAACACACTCGCTCGCAATTACAATACACTTTTAATTTCTTTTAATACATTTGTAACTTTTTGGACCAAAGTTGGATACGTCTTGATCTCGATTAAATGATTATTCTGTCCTCATTTACTCTCCTTCATGTCGTTCAAAACTGACTTTCTTTCTTCTGATATTTTGAAAAACATCAGGGAACAATTTTGGACCCCATTGACTTTCACTGTAAGGACAAAAACACTGAGACTTGTTTTAAAAATCTGGATTTGTTTCACAGAAGAAAGTTTACAGGATTAAACCACATGATGATGAGATGATCAGACTTTTACTTTTTAAATATCTTTTATAACAGTGCAAAGCAGAATTTTCCTGATTTTAAATCTTTGTATTGTATTAATATACAGTCAAACCAAAAATGATTCAGACACCAGATATAATTTTTGATATTTTTCACTAGTGTGATCAGGACACTATAGTTCATTTCTGTAAGTGAGGAGAGCAGAATAAAGTAAACTGTGTGACATTCAGTGACTACCAGTAAAGATTATACAAATGTGGGACCAGAAATGATTCGGACACTTTGAGCTGATCATGTTTTGCTGAAGTGTGTTGTCTTTAACTGCTAATGCTCTTTTTACACACAGACTGAACACAATGAAGCATTGCTTGGTGATTGGTTGAGCTAAACTGGTATTATCTAATTGTGTAGTTAAATTTAACAGCTGACAGATATTCAACATAATTCATGTGTGAGACAGTCTAACAGAAGGACGGACAAAACCAGTCAAATATCAACTGAGTTCATAACTCTGAGTTCTGCTCATATTTTATTACAGTTTTCTAAACTATAGCGAATAAACTGTGATAAAGTGAGGAATGTTGAAGGAGTCTGAATGTGTGTGTGTGTGTGTGTGTGTGTGTAGATGTGTGTTCATCAGGGTGTGTGTGTGTGTGTGTGTGTGTAGATGTGTGTTCATCAGGGTGTGTATATGTGTGTTCATCAGGGTGTGTGTGTGTGTGTAGATGTGTGTGTGTGTGTGTAGATGTGTGTTCATCAGGGTGTGTGTGTGTGTGTGTGTGTGTGTGTGTAGCTATGTTTCCATCAGGGTGTGTGTGTGTGTAGATGTGTGTTCATCAGGGTGTGTGTGTGTGTGTGTGTGTGTGTGTGAGTGTACTGTAGATGTGTGTGTGTGTGTGTGTGTGTGTAGATGTGTGTTCATCAGGGTGTGTGTGTGTGTGTGTGTGTGTGTAGATGTGTGTTCATCAGGGTGTGTGTGTGTGTGTATCTATGTTTCCATCAGGGTGTGTTTGTGTGTGTGTGTGTGTGTGTGTGTGTGTGTGTGTAGATGTGTTCATCAGGGTGTGTGTGTGTGTGTGTGTGTGTTTGTGTAGATGTGTGTGTGTGTGTGTGTGTAGATGTGTGTTCATCAGGGTGTGTGTGTGTGTGTAGATGTGTGTTCATCAGGGTGTGTGTGTGTGTGTGTGTGTGTAGATGTGTGTTCATCAGGGTGTGTGTGTGTGTGTGTAGATGTGTGTTCATCAGGGTGTGTGTGTGTGTAGATGTGTGTTCATCAGGGTGTGTGTGTGTGTGTAGATGTGTTCATCAGGGTGTGTGTAGATGTGTGTGTGTGTGTGTGTGTGTGTGTGTAGATGTGTGTTCATCAGGGTGTGTGTGTGTGTGTGTGTAGATGTGTGTTCATCAGGGTGTGTGTGTGTGTGTAGCTATGTTTCCATCCACACGTTTTTATCTGAATTAAGTGATATCGAATGAAAAATGCCTTATGGAAACAGTAAAATTCGATTGAATTTCATGAATATCGACTCAAATGAAATGCGTTCGGTCTCATCGGATTTTATCTTGATCGATATACGGCTTATGCGATAAACGCTGATGGAAACGTTATTTGTATAAATCCATTTTGTCTAGCAAAACTTTGTTCGCAAATGTTTGCTTGAATGTTGTGCGATTCAGTGCGAAAATGAATGGAAACACCTTAAAATGTCTCAAATCAATTCGATATACCAGTGTGATCGCAGAACAGCATGTGACGTCATTACGCACAGGTTTCTATTCACTTTCACCAGCTTTATTCGCATGAGTTTTTCTACCGAACTTCAGATAATTCGATTGACAAGTGGATGGAAACTTAGCTTGTGTGTGTGTGTGTGTGTGTGTGTGTGTGTGTGTGTGTTCATCAGGGTGTGTGTGTGTAGAGTTATGATTATAGATGATAACTGTGTGAGTGCTGGATCGGATTGTCCAGGTTTTCTCTGTTTCTGAGGAGATTCTGGGATTCTGTCAGGAATGTTTTCTTGCTCCAATGGAAAAAATATATTATTAATAGGGCTGGGCAATTTTTCGATTAATCGTTTTTTAAAATGTGGTCGATTCAAAATCAATTCTCAAACGCCACGAATCGATTTTTTTTCCATATTTATTTATCTATTAGCCGAAAGCCAGTATTAGTGTTCTTCCACTGTTCATAGGCTTGCAAACTCCATTTTATAGCTAATGCTGTGAGATTTTATGTTTTCTTTATCTTAATCATAAAATAACCTCAACTAGTGCTGCACGATTAATCATATCGCGATCGCCATGTCAAGCCCACGCAATTATATGACGCAAAATGCTGCGATTTTATATGAAATAAACTAATTTGGGCTGTTAACGCAATTAACGCAGCATCTGTTAATTTTTGTCATCCTTTGGCTAGTGTTACATGATCCCGCTCTTATTCATGCTAAACCGCCCACAGAACCTCTCACACTACAACTTTAACATGGTAGGATGTCCTGTTACTTTATCCTCTACAGTAAAAGACCTGGGTGTTATACTAGACTGCAACCTGTCTTTTGAAAATCATATTTCATATGTTACAAGAACAGCCTTTTTCCACCTTAGAAACATTGCTAAGCTACGTAACATGCTATCAGTTTCTGATGCAGAAAAATTAGTTCATGCATTCATGACCTCGAGACTAGATTACTGTAATGCTTTATTAGCCGGTTGTCCTGCATCCTCAATAAACAAGCTACAGTTAGTCCAAAATGCCGCCGCTAGATTTCTTACTAGATCAAGAAAATATGATCATATAACACAAATTTTATCATCACTACATTAGTTACCTATAAAGTTCCGTATCAGTTACAAAGTATTGCTACTGACTTATAAAGCCCTAAATGGCTTAGCTCCAGTCTATTTAACGGATCTTCTATCGCCCTATAATCCATCGTGCTCTTTAAGATCACTAAATTCGAGGCTTTTGGTCATACCTAGGATATCCAGATCCACCAAAGGAGGGAGAGCATTTTCACATTTAGCTCCAAAACTCTGGAATAGTCTTCCTGATACTGTTCGTTGCTCAGACTCGCTCTCCCAGTTTAAAACTAGATTAAAGACGCATCTATTCAGCCAGGCATTCATATAATATTGTTAATCTTACAGTTAAATCCGACCTCTAGTTCATTAACGCCAGAGGAGAACTGGCCCCCGACTGAGCCTGGGTTCTCCCAAGGTTTTCTTTTCTCCATTAGGTCACCTGATGGAGTTTTTCGGTTCCTTGCCACTGTTGCCTTTGGCTTGCTCAGTTGGGGATATTTGGGATATTTAATTTAATTAATCAATCAACAATACTATTGATCAGCATTACCAAACGTGGACGTTTCCCACTAGAAACAAGCATTGATGTATTATTTTAATTTAATACTGTGAAGCTGCTTTGATACAATCTGTATTGTGAAAAGCGCTATATAAATAAACTTGACTTGACTTGACTTAATGTTTTTAAACCATTCATGCGCGACAAGACAAAAGAGAGCGCGCTGCTGTGAGTGTCCCAACTGTGACGCACAGAGAGACTCGCGCTGATATCGTGCGCACAAAACAGCCCAGAATACAGTTCTCTTTCGCGCTTGAACGAACAATAACACACACAATTATGCCAAAATGTCTTTTTGTCAAGTATCTTCATAAATAAGAGCAGTGTTATGATGAACGAAGAGTTGTGCCTCGTGAGAGAATGAGGCGCGTGTGAGATCCGCGTCTCTGACAGCAGCGGCTGCTCTTAAAGGGACAGTACACAGCAGCCACTAATTATCTAAAGTTAATCAAAGAACAAAGGGAACAGAGAAAAACACTCACTGCTCTTGACTAAAGAACTTTTGTAACTTTAATAAGGATTAGTCTATATATAATTTATAATTAATGCAGCGCAGACTGTTTGATAACTTTATTCAATTTCTGCATATGTCCTCCTGTTAGACAGGAAGTGCACGGGTGAATATGATGTGCGAGTTTTCTTTTCTGGGTTTATGTGAGGATTGTTGACCTGTCTGATCAAGGCGTGCGACTGTTCTGACTTGTCCAATTTTCAGCATCAATCTTTCATCTTGCATCAAAATCCTGTCTATTCATTGTATGCATTTGAAATATAGAGTTGGGTTCTAAAATAAAAAGTTTAATATACAGGTTTGTAACTCTTAATTTCTTTTTATTAATTAACAACTTGTAAACTTATGTTCACTTTTCTTTTTTTAAAATAAATATAGGATTTGTATTAAATATATATTCGAGTCGAATCGAAATCTAATTTATAATCAAAATCGAATCGAATTGTAACATCTGAATCGATACCCAGCCATAATTAGTAATAAACAAAGCAAATAGTTTGAAGCCGCTGAGCGACTTTCAGTAACACATCCTCGAGAAGTTTCTGATCCACTGCGGGTGTAATCTGGCGGTTGATGTGTGCAGTGTGTGTGTGTGTGTGTGTGTGTGTGTGTGTGTGTGTGTGTGTGTGTGTGTGTGTGTGTGTGTGTGTGTGTTATCGGGACAGTTCTGTTGATTCTGGAGTCCGTGGAGGAACGGATCCTGCAGATCCACAACACACACAGTTTAACTTCAGAACGATGTGATTCCGTGTCAGATCAGATTCAGAGC
>NC_139979.1:407500-420000 GCF_963993115.1 Abramis brama | reverse complement strand
TTAAGAATTGCATGTTGTATTACAAGTTTTCTGAAATGTTATGTTTAAATGTGCAAATGAGGCACTTTAATTAAATATGCGCTCAATATTTGCATAGATTTCCAGAACAGAAATCAGAACATTGGATAAGCCACATTCATGATTCATGTTTGATTTTGTTGTCATATTAAAGGTTTTTACAGAGGGAATTTTGGATTTCTCTATTTATAACTCAAAAAACTATAGATATGAGTAAAACTGTAAAGTCTGGTGT
Source organism: Abramis brama (assembly GCF_963993115.1). Classification (NCBI taxonomy): domain Eukaryota; kingdom Metazoa; phylum Chordata; class Actinopteri; order Cypriniformes; family Leuciscidae; genus Abramis; species Abramis brama. The sequence continues at coordinate 419,747 of NC_139979.1, read as the reverse complement.
GTGTACGGCTGCTGAAGTGGAGATTTATGACTCAAACTCACCGCCTTTAAAGATCTACAGACGCAAATGCACACATACACACACGCATGCATACACACACACACACACACATTCAAACACGTAAACACACACACACAGACGCATACACACACACACACATGCACACATTTAAACACATACACACACGCACACACACACACACACACACACACGCATGCACACATTTAAACACAAACACACATGCATGCACACACACATTCAAACACGTAAACACACACACACACACGCATGCACACATTTAAACACAAACACACATGCATGCACGCATATAAACGCATGCACACATTCAAACATGCATGCAAACGCACACACGCATGCACTCATTCAAACAGACGCATGGCACACAGATGCATGCAAACACACACACACAAACACACACACATACAAACACATGCATGCACACACACACACACACAGCAAACACACATACACACACATACAAACACATGCATGCACACACACACACACACACATAGCACACACACATACACACACACACACATACAAACACATGCATGCACACACACACACACACACACACAGCAAACACACACACACACACACACACCCACACACACATACAAACACATGCATGCACACACACACACACACACACACACATACAAACACATGCATGCACACACACACACACACATAGCACACACACGCACACACACACACTCTCTCACACACACACACACACACACACACACATACACACACACACACTCTCACACACACACACATACACATACACGCATGTACGCACAAATACATGCAAATAGATAAAATGCAATAAAATAAACACTTAAATGTGTGTTCTGCATGTTTTCTTTCCACTAGTCAGAAAAAACACGTTATGAAAAGCCAAAATGTCAGAATTGCCCAGTGCATGAGAAGCCGCTCACGTGTGTTTCCTCTGTGCCTGCAGGTGGCGATGTCTCCAGGAGAGGACGGTCTAATCGGGATCCCCTTCCCGGAGCACAGCAATGAGCTGCTGTCCCGTCTCAACGCGCAGCGGCGGACCGGGCTCCTCTGCGACCTCACGCTGACCTCTCGCGGCACACGTTACCCCACGCACCGCTCCGTCATGGCGGCCGTCAGCCTGTACTTCCGCCGTCTGTTCGGCGCGGAGGAGGGCGATGAGGCGGGCGAGGGCGTGGGCGACGGGTGCAGCGTGTGCCAGCTGGACTGTGTGTCGCCCGACGCGCTCGCCGCGCTGCTGGAGTTCGCCTACACCGCTACGCTAACCATCCGCAGCTCGGGCATGCGGGACGTCCTGAAGGGGGCGCAGCTGCTGGGCATCCAGTGCGTGGCGGACGCGTGCCGGGACATTCTGGGCGAGGCGGGCGATGATCTGGCGAATCCCGTGAAGGAGGCGGAGCGTTTGCCGTCCCGTCGCAAGCAGGACCGGTGCTCCGTAGCCAGAGCCGTGTCTCCCGCTAGACCTGTTAGCTTCATGGCGCCCGCGTCTGAGGATACGCCTGAATACGGTTTGCTTCCCACACAGGGACGAGAACCACCCGCCCACCGAAGGCTCCTGATGAACGGAGCCGCGCACGAGTCCTACAGGCCCGAAGACACGCCCTCTGAGGAGGAGGAGTCTGGGGTGCAGGGGCGGGCCACGCCGCATCACAGCCAATCACAGCAGGGGGACGGGGGTGGGGGCGGAGCCACGGTCGGGAGCGTTCGTAAGAGAAAGTCTCAGACACCTCAACAGTGTCCCGTCTGCCAGAAGATCATCCACGGGGCCGGAAAGCTGCCGCGACACATGAGGACACACACGGGCGAGAAGCCGTTCCAATGCTCGGCCTGCGGCGTGCGCTTCACACGGTACCAGACACACCTTTAATGCATTTTGCTACTTTGTGATTGTTAGAGAAAATTACGAGCAATTTCTGAGTTTGTTTTTGACTTCAGAATTAAAATCTCCTAATAATTTACTCACCCCCCCCCCCCCCAATTACTAGCGATTTCTGAGTGAAAATTGTTTCTGCAAAATTGCTATGATTTGTATTTGCCTGTAAATGTGTTTGATTAACGTTGCAGTTAATCTCTCTTATTAGCAATTTCTGAGTGTATTTGTGTTTTACTTCAGAATAAAAATCTCCTGATAATTTACTCCCCCCCCCCCCCCCCCACCACCACATCATCCAAGATGTTCATGTCTGTCTTTCTTCAGTCGAAAAGAAATTAGGAAAACGTTCCAGGATTTTCCTCCATATAGTGTCTTCAATGGGGTCCAACGGGTCGAAGGTCCAGATGTGAGTTTCAGTGCAGCTTCAAAGTCTCGACACGATCCAGCCGAGGAATAAGAGTCTCATCTAGACAAACCAGCGGACATTTTAGAACTAGATAAACATTTATATACTTTTAACCACTAATGCTGGTCTTGCACTAGCTGTGATGCGACACACATTACGTCATCAGGTTGAAAGGTCAGTATATGCAGTAAATTCCTGGAATGTTTTCCTAATTTCTTTTTGACTGAAGAAAGAAAGACATGGACATCTGGATGACGTGGTGGGGGGGTGAGTAAATTATCTGGAAATTTTAATTCTGAACTAATCCTTTAATCTCGCTTGTTTCCCATCTCAGGAATGACAAGCTGAAGATCCACATGCGCAAGCACACGGGTGAGCGCCCGTATCCGTGTCCCAGTTGTCCCGCCCGGTTCCTGCACTCCTACGACCTGAAGAACCACCTCTCGCTTCACAGCGGCGACCGGCCCTTTGAGTGCCCGCTGTGCCACAAGGCGTTCGCCCGCGAGGACCATCTTCAGCGGCACCGGAAGGGCCACAGTTGCCTGGAGCTCCGGACCCGCCGGCCCCGGCGCGGACCCGGCCCGGATCCGGGAGCATCTCCTCCCACAGAACCCTTCGGCCTCCATCAGCAGCTCCCGGACCACATGAGCGCCGTCGCAGGGCTCCTCGAGGGCCACGGCGGACCCGTCCCGGGGGTTCCACTGCTGGCCGGCACCCGGATGCCCTTCCCGGAGCTGTTGTGGCGAGCCGTCACCGGACCTCTGGGAAAATCCCTGGAAAAACCCGAAGGAGACTCGTCTCCGCACGGGAGTGGCTCCGTCACACACAGAACGTGGGAAGAGGAGGATGAGGAGCAGGAAGTTGCTGGCGAAGAGGAAGAGTGACGTGTGTGTGTGTGTGTGTGTGTGTGTGTGTGTGTGTGTGTGTGTGATCCATCATATATCAGTGGTGTAGTCGCATCATCTTCTGTTTCTGGTGCTGGTGGAGCCCATGAAGAATCACGCAGGGTCTTGTTTTGTGCTTTGTTTCTGCGGTAGGAGCCCATGAAGAATCACGCAGGGTCTTGTTTTGTGCTTTGTTTCTGCGGTACAGGGTTTTTGTATGAATCCAAGATTGACTGCTTTTGGAGATTCGTTAATGTTCACGCTATGCAAGATTTCAACACGATGGAGTGATTGAACAAACCTGATTTAAAAAAAACAAACAACTTGAGTTAAGAATGTAAATGAAGCAGCTGGAGGCGGAGAGGGGGCGTGGCCTTGCTCTAAGCGGACGTTTATATCGCCACCTACTGGCGCTCAGGACATCATGACGGGGAATATACTGTAGCTGCTCTTAAATTAGCCTTTTCCAAATAAAGAGTTTGGAATTTATTTTTTCTTTAAATGATAGAATTTCCTTTCATACCAAAGAATATTGGTTAGTAACTGAGATTAATTATATGTCAATGAATTTTTCAGATATTTGTAGCCTTTAAATGTGTTTTTTTTTTCTCTGTCTGTCGTCTTTGAGGGAAAGACTTAAAAAGGACCAGGTCTCAGTTCTCACACATTTAAAGGGCTTTCAGGACTTGAGAATCTTAATCGGACGCATTTGTTTGATTTTCGTTTACGGTGGTTTTTGCTTGTTGGAGAGGATGATTTGATTTCATCCTGAATTTATTTTAGAGGATGCATCTGGTTTTCCTGCGCACTCATTTTCTTTAAAGAAGGTGACATGGCAGGATGGAGAATTCTTTTGTATATTGTTCTATTTATTTATTTGTCGGTTTGATATTTATTGTGACTTTTTCCTGGTTGAGGCGCTTGGGTTATTCTGCATCTTCTCTTCCTTAGAAGAATCGAATCTTCCTTCTCTTCGCTTCCTTCAAGACTCCTTGAGTCTTTGAGTTTAGTCGGAGCGACTCCTTGAGTATCTGAGTCGTTGAATTCAGTCGGACTGACTCCTTGAGTCTTTGAGTTTAGTCAGAGCGACTCCTTGACTCTTTGAGTTTAGTCAGAGCGACTCCTTGAGTCTTTGAGTCTGAGTTTAGTCTGAGTGACTCCTTGAGTCTTTGAGTTCAGTAGGAGCGACTCATTGAGTCTGAGTTCAGTCGGAGCGACTCATTGAGTCTTTAATTCTGAATTTAGTCTGAATGACTCCTTGAGTCCTTGAGTCTGAGTTTAGTCTTAGTGACTCATTGAGTCTTTGAGTTCAGTTGGAGCGACTCATTGAGTCTGAGTTTAGTCGGAGTGACTCCTTGAGTCTTTGAGTCTTTAAGTTTAGTCAAAACGACTCCTTTAGTCTTTGAGTTCAGTCTGAGCGACTCCTTGAGTCTTTGAGTTTAGTCAGAGCGACTCCTTGAGTCTTTGAGTTCAGTCTGAGCCACTCCTTGAGTATCTGAGTTTTTGAGTTCAGTCTGAGCGACTCCTTGAGTCTTTGAGATTAGTCAGAGCGACTCCTTGAGTCTTTGAGTCTTTAAGTTTAGTCAGAGTGACTCCTTGAGTCTTTGAGTTCAGTCTGAGCCACTCCTTGAGTATCTGAGTTTTTGAGTTCAGTCTGAGCGACTCCTTGAGTCTTTGAGTTTAGTCAGAGCGACTCCTTGAGTATCTGAGTCTTTGAATTCAGTCGGACTGACTCCTTGAGTCTTTGAGTTTAGTCAGAGCGACTCCTTGAGGATCGGTTCTGCCTTTCTCCTGGTAATGGCCTCAGGTGGACGCGGGTGAAGCCGGATCAGATGTAACGTGTGCAAACGCACATATAAACGCTCAGGTGCTGTAGAGAACTGAGATTCAGATGTCCTCTCTTTGCAAGTTTTGCACATTGAATTTCTGATTAAAAGTTCAATCGCCTCCGATGACCAGCATAGAAACAGACAGAATGAAATGTGGAGGAGCCTTGCCTTTCTTAAAGCAAATACATATCTGAGATATTTTTGAGATTATAAAATTATTTGCATTATATGAAATGAGTCATTAATGACTTCAACTATAGCTTTAGCCGCTTTCTTTTCGCTCTCGACCTTGTATATCAAATCGATCTACAGTCTCAATAAGACACACGCCGAGCCTCATGGGAAGCGTGTCGGGATGCATTCTGGGATTTTCGTCTGGTGTTAGTTACTGTACTGCTGACAGTAGGGAAACTACCCAAAGAGGTTTATTTGCACTAAAACGGAATCTTTGTGTTGTGAAATATTATCTTGTTCCACTTATGATGATTGTAAATCCTCAATTTCTTCACAAAAAAAACTCTTTGCATCATGAATATTAAGAACTTCGCTGAATTTTTATATGTAAAAAGGTCAAGCTGCCTTAGTTTATTTTTTATTTTATTTTTTGCAACTATTCTCAGGAAATCTTGAGCCATGCACTAAAGTGGTTATGCAAATGTTTGGTGAATATTAATTTATTGTATATATTTGTGCTTGGAAATATGAACGCCCTGTTATTAAGTAAAGTCTCTCCAAAGACATTGTTTATTCATTGATGTAATTGAATCTGAGTTGTTTCGTATGTTGTGAGTGATTCGGGTGACGGGACGGGCTCCTGCTCAAAGCCTTCAATCAGGGATCTGTTTTCTGTTCAGAGTCAAATCTCATTTCTCATGTTGTACAAATGAAGAGCAAATAAACAAAGATTTACGTTGAATCGACTCTGCTGCCTCCTGCTGATCCTTCATCACACACAAGTTCAGTGTTTTCATCTCCTGTGGTAAATGTGTTCCTGGCGCGCGTGATCTTACGGCGTGACGTCACAGCGTTCTAATTAATATTCATGAGCGGCTCCTCGAATTCTGGTGCAGGAATATATATTTTCACTATTGATTCTTAAAACATGTTCTTTTAAAACTTAATAAATGACTTGTGCGTTTTTTCTATGTTATTACCAAAAATTATATTATTTTATAGCTATATGTCTGCAAAGTTAGGGGTAAGTTTACCTAATGTAAAAAATATATATATTTTAAAATAATAAAATGTATGTTTGTAATTGTATTTTTCATGCCAACGTTTGCTGTGGAATTTTGTCTTATGATGGTAATGACATGAAATCTGAGGACAGCTATATTTGTGCTGAAATGAAAATGTCTTTCACAAAAAAGAAAAATTATTGAAAACTGGCTTTTGTTGGAATCTAGAAGAAATCATTTACATGTGAATGTATGTGTGGGTTTGATTTTACCATTAAAATACCGTAATAAGCTGCTTAAGTAGCATTACTCGATACATAGCATATTCTTCAGTGTACATTTTCAGTTATTTATAAAATAATTATGGGCTGAACCTTTTGAAATATTGTTCATTGTTTTGACTAAATGTATTTGTCTGTAGTTTAGTATTTTGGCGGGGTTTTCTCCTTTTGTTTTTGTTAAATATTAATCTGAAGTGGAAGTTTCTTGACAATAAGGTGAATAGTCAATAAGTTTCCTGTAAACCCCACTTTTAATAAAAATGTGAGAATCGTGTAATAATAACCGTCACTCATATTATGGATGAATTCAGCGTTAGTCTAGTTTCTGTTTTGTAAAATGATTATTGTCACAATCAACACTGTAGTGCCTAATATTTTATAATAACCTACAACAATACAGCAATGAAGCACACACGACACAAGCCTATAATCTTATTTCCCTCTGACGATTCCGAGAAACTTCACGTGGTTTTAGTTCCACCTGCTGGTGACGAACATGATAATATTATATATTTGTTTATTATATATCTTTTTATTTTATTAGCAGATTAGTAAAAAAATAATAATTCTTTTTTCATTTTCTTTTTTGACTCTGTAATTTCTGTATTAAGAATAAAAATGTGGAAAAAAAAGAGAAAAAAAAACATTTGTGAGGGGAGTTTGTCAGATGAGTTCTGCGCATGCGCGATGTTAGCGGAAGTGACGTTGACGGCAGTGTTTCCGTTGATGGTGTGTCTGCTCGAGCGTCAGATCGTTTTTGATCGGTTCGGTTTATCGTGATCAGAAGCATAAACTCAACGCGACAGATGTCATTCGGTGTCCCGCACAGCGGCGGGTAAGTGTGTGTGTGTGTGTGTGTGTGTGTGTGTGTGTGTGTGTGTGTGTGTGTGTTCGGGCGCTCGCGGCGCGAGTTCGACGGCTCTGCTAATGGCGGGTGTTACGTAACAACAAACCGACATTAGCAGAGACATATGAAACATAATTCATCAGATATCAGATCATCATATGTTCCGCGCTGTCGAGGTTTATCAAACAGTAACAGTTACCATGGTGATACCGTGATGTTTGGACCCAGAGAACAGTGTGAAGTGTGTGATCAACATTCAGTACCATGGTAAACATCAGAAGTGCAGCGGTTGATCTGATAATACTGATATAATCGCATTCAATAAACGTGTCACAGTATAAATCTTCATCCAATCAGTGTGTGTGTGTGTGTGTGTGTGTGTGTGTGTAACAGGGCTCTCCGCCTCAGTGTGTGTGTGTGTGTGTGTGTGTGTGTGTGTGTGTGTGTGTGTGTGTGTAACAGGGCTCTCCGCCTCAGTGTGTGTGTGTGTGTGTGTGTGTAACAGGGCTCTCCGCCTCAGTGTGTGTGTGTGTGTGTGTGTGTGTGTGTGTAACAGGGCTCTCCGCCTCAGTGTGTGTGTGTGTGTGTGTGTGTAACAGGGCTCTCCGCCTCAGTGTGTGTGTGTGTGTAACAGGGCTCTCCGCCTCAGTGTGTGTGTGTGTGTGTGTGTGTGTGTGTGTGTGTGTAACAGGGCTCTCCGCCTCAGTGTGTGTGTGTGTGTGTGTGTGTGTGTGTGTAACAGGGCTCTCCGCCTCAGTGTGTGTGTGTGTGTGTGTAACAGGGCTCTCCGCCTCAGTGTGTGTGTGTGTGTGTGTGTGTGTAACAGGGCTCTCAGCCTCAGTGTGTATATGTGTGTGTGTGTGTGTGTAACGGGGCTCTCCACCTCAGTGTGTGTGTGTAACGGGGCTCTCCACCTCAGTGTGTGTGTGTAACGGGGCTCTCCACCTCAGTGTGTGTGTGTGTGTGTGTAACAGGGCTCTCCGCCTCAGTGTGTGTGGGTGTGTGTGTAACGGGGCTCTCCGCCTCAGTGTGTGTGGGTGTGTGTGTAACGGGGCTCTCCACCTCAGTGTGTGTGTGTGTGTGTGTGTGTGTAACAGGGCTCTCCGCCTCAGTGTGTGTGTGTGTGTGTGTGTGGGTGTGTGTGTGGGTGTGTGTGTAACGGGGCTCTCCGCCTCAGTGTGTGTGGGTGTGTGTGTGTGTGTGTGTGTGTGTAACAGGGCTCTCCGCCTCAGTGTGTGTGTGTGTGTGTGTGTGTGTGTAACAGGGCTCTCCGCCTCAGTGTGTGTGTGTGTGTGTGTGTGTGTAACAGGGCTCTCCGCCTCAGTGTGTGTGTGTGTGTGTGTAACAGGGCTCTCCGCCTCAGTGTGTATATGTGTGTGTGTGTGTGTGTGTAACGGGGCTCTCCACCTCAGTGTGTGTGTGTAACGGGGCTCTCCACCTCAGTGTGTGTGTGTGTGTGTGTGTGTGTGTGTAACGGGGCTCTCCACCTCAGTGTGTGTGTGTGTGTGTGTGTGTAACAGGGCTCTCCGCCTCAGTGTGTGTGGGTGTGTGTGTAACGGGGCTCTCCGCCTCAGTGTGTGTGTGTGTGTGTGTAACAGGGCTCTCAGCCTCAGTGTGTATATGTGTGTGTGTGTGTGTGTGTAACGGGGCTCTCCACCTCAGTGTGTGTGTGTAACGGGGCTCTCCACCTCAGTGTGTGTGTGTGTGTGTGTGTGTGTGTGTAACGGGGCTCTCCACCTCAGTGTGTGTGTGTGTGTGTGTGTGTAACAGGGCTCTCCGCCTCAGTGTGTGTGGGTGTGTGTGTAACGGGGCTCTCCGCCTCAGTGTGTGTGGGTGTGTGTGTAACGGGGCTCTCCACCTCAGTGTGTGTGTGTGTGTGTGTGTGTGTGTGTGTGTGTGTGTAACAGGGCTCTCCGCCTCAGTGTGTGTGTGTGTGTGTGTGGGTGTGTGTGTAACGGGGCTCTCCGCCTCAGTGTGTGTGGGTGTGTGTGTAACGGGGCTCTCCACCTCAGTGTGTGTGTGTGTGTGTGTGTGTGTGTGTGTAACAGGGCTCTCCGCCTCAGTGTGTGTGTGTGTGTGTGTGTGTGTGTGTGTGTGTGTAACAGTGCTCTCCGCCTCAGTGTGTATATGTGTGTGTGTGTGTGTGTGTGTGTAACGGGGCTCTCCACCTCAGTGTGTGTGTGTAACGGGGCTCTCCACCTCAGTGTGTGTGTGTGTGTGTGTGTGTGTAACGGGGCTCTCCACCTCTGTGTGTGTGTGTGTGTGTGTAACTGGGCTCTCCGCCTCAGTGTGTGTGGGTGTGTGTGTAACGGGGCTCTCCACCTCAGTGTGTGTGTGTGTGTGTGTGTGTGTGTGTAACGGGGCTCTCCGCCTCAGTGTGTGTGTGTGTGTGTGTGTGTGTGTGTGTGTGTGTGTAACAGGGCTCTCCGCCTCAGTGTGTGTGTGTGTGTGTGTGTGTGTGTGTGTGTGTGTAACAGTGCTCTCCGCCTCAGTGTGTATATGTGTGTGTGTGTGTGTGTAACGGGGCTCTCCACCTCAGTGTGTGTGTGTAACGGGGCTCTCCACCTCAGTGTGTGTGTGTGTGTGTGTGTGTGTAACGGGGCTCTCCACCTCAGTGTGTGTGTGTGTGTGTGTGTGTAACAGGGCTCTCCGCCTCAGTGTGTGTGGGTGTGTGTGTAACGGGGCTCTCCACCTCAGTGTGTGTGTGTGTGTGTGTGTGTGTGTGTGTGTAACAGGGCTCTCCGCCTCAGTGTGTGTGTGTGTGTGTGTGGGTGTGTGTGTAACGGGGCTCTCCGCCTCAGTGTGTGTGGGTGTGTGTTTAACGGGGCTCTCCACCTCAGTGTGTGTGTGTGTGTGTGTGTGTGTGTGTGTGTGTGTGTGTGTAACAGGGCTCTCCGCCTCAGTGTGTGTGTGTGTGTGTGTGTGTGTGTGTGTGTGTAACAGGGCTCTCCGCCTCAGTGTGTGTGTGTGTGTGTGTGTGTGTGTAACAGGGCTCTCCGCCTCAGTGTGTGTGTGTGTGTGTGTGTAACAGGGCTCTCCGCCTCAGTGTGTGTGTGTGTGTGTGTGTGTAACAGGGCTCTCCGCCTCAGTGTGTATATGTGTGTGTGTGTGGGTGTGTGTGTAACGGGGCTCTCCGCCTCAGTGTGTGTGTGTGTGTGTGTGTGTGTGTAACAGTGCTCTCCACCTCAGTGTGTGTGTGTGTAACAGTGCTCTCCACCTCAGTGTGTGTGTGTGTACCAGGGCTCTCCGCCTCAGTGTGTGTGTGTGTGTGTGTGTGTGTGTGGGTGTGTGTGGAACAGGGCTCTCCACCTCAGTGTGTGTGTGTGTGTGTGTGTGTAACAGGGCTCTCCGCCTCAGTGTGTGTGTGTGTGTGTGTGTGTGTGGGTGTGTGTGGAACAGGGCTCTCCGCCTCAGTGTGTGTGTGTGTGTGTGTGTGTGTAACAGGGCTCTCCGCCTCAGTGTGTATATGTGTGTGTGTGTGTGGAACAGGGCTCTCCGTCTCAGTGTGTGTGTGTGTGTAACAGGGCTCTCCGCCTCAGTGTGTGTGTGTGTGTGTGTGTGTGTGTAACAGGGCTCTCCGCCTCAGTGTGTGTGTGTGTGTGTGTGTAACGGGGCTCTCCGCCTCAGTGTGTGTGTGTGTGTAACAGGGCTCTCCGCCTCAGTGTGTGTGTGTGTGTGTGTGTGTGTGTAACAGGGCTCTCCGCCTCAGTGTGTGTGTGTGTGTGTGTGTGTGTGTAACAGGGCTCTCCGCCTCAGTGTGTATATGTGTGTGAGGTGTGTGGGTGTGTGTGGAACAGGGCTCTCCGCCTCAGTGTGTGTGGGTGTGGGTGTGTGTGGAACAGGGCTCTCCGCCTCAGTGTGTGTGTGTGTGTGTGTGTGTGTGTGTGTGTGTGTGTGTGTGTAACAGGGCTCTCCGCCTCAGTGTGTGTGTGTGTGTGTGTAACAGGGCTCTCCGCCTCAGTGTGTGTGTGTGTGTGTGGAACAGGGCTCTCCGCCTCAGTGTGTGTGGGTGGGTGGGTGGGTGGGTGTGTGTGTAACAGGGCTCTCCGCCTCAGTGTGTGTGTGTGTGGGTGTGTGTGGAACAGGGCTCTCCGCCTCAGTGTGTGTGTGTGTGTGTGTGTGTGTGTGTGTGTGTGTGTGTGTGTGTGTGTAACAGGGCTCTCCGTCTCAGTGTGTGTGGGTGTGTGTGTAACAGGGCTCTCCGCCTCAGTGAGTGTGTGTGTGTAACAGGGCTCTCCGCCTCAGTGAGTGTGTGTGTGTAACAGGGCTCTCCGCCTCAGTGTGTATATGTGTGTGTGTGTGTGTGTGTGTGTAACAGGGCTCTCCGCCTCAGTGTGTGTGTGTGCGTGTGTGTGTGTGTAACAGGGCTCTCCGCCTCAGTGTGCGTGTGTGTGTGTGTGTGTGTGTGTGTGTGTGTGTGTGTGTGTAACAGGGCTCTCCGCCTCAGTGTGAGGTGTGTGTGTGTGTGTGTAACAGTGCTCTCCACCTCAGTGTGTATGTGTGTGTGTGTAACAGGGCTCTCCACCTCAGTGTGTATGTGTGTGTGTGTAACAGGGCTCTCCGTCTCAGTGTGTGTGTGTGTGTGTGTGTAACGGGGCTCTCCGCCTCAGTGTGTGTGTGTGTGTAACAGGGCTCTCCGCCTCAGTGTGTGTGTGTGTGTGTGTGTGTGTGTGTGTGTGTGTGTAACAGGGCTCTCCGCCTCAGTGTGTGTGTGTGTGTGTGTGTGTGTGTGTGTGTGTGTGTGTGTGTAACAGGGCTCTCCGCCTCAGTGTGTGTGTGTGTGTGTGTGTGTGTGTAACAGGGCTCTCCGCCTCAGTGTGTGTGTGTGTGTGTGGAACAGTGCTCTCCACCTCAGTGTGTGTGTGTGTGTGTGTGTAACAGGGCTCTCCGTCTCAGTGTGTGTG